>NC_087182.1:2846254-2863754 GCF_035594125.1 Scylla paramamosain
TGATTTTTTTTTTTTTTAATAGCCTTGCAAGGACCAGAAAGTATGTTGTTTGGCTTTCCTTTGTATTCCTTTGTATTTCTTTGTTGCTGTTGTTGCTGTTGTTGTTGTTATTCTTCTTCTTTTTCTTCTTCCTCCTCCTCCTCCGCTCAGGTGACGCAAGGCTGCACAGGTGAGGGAAGTGACGCAGTGTAATGGATGACTGGAAACCTTGACTACATTCCTGACAAGGCTGCTTCCCTCCCTCCCTCCTCTCCCTCCCTCCTTTCCTCCTCTCCATTCCCTCCCTCTCTCCCTCTCTCCATTCCTCCTTTCCTGATTCCTTTTCCTCGTTTTCTGTCTTTTTTTTTGTTATCTTTGTTTTTTCTTTATTTTTTGTTTTTTTTCTTGTCTTTCTCCGTTTCTTTACTTTCTTTTTCTTATTTTCTTTTTATCCTTTTTTTTACTCCGGCTTTTCTTTTTTTCGTCTTCGTTATTATCATCATCGTCTTGTTGTTGTTGTTGTTGTTGCTGTTGCTTATTATTATTACTATTATTATTAACATTATCAGAGAGAGAGAGAGAGAGAGAGAGAGAGAGAGAGAGAGAGAGAGAGAGAGAGAGAGAGAGAGAGAGAGAGAGAGAGAGACCTAAGGCAAACCAATAAAATAAACAGTAAAAATTAAAATATATACCCATCTTTCTCTCCCCACGCCCACAGATTACGCCCCCGCCCGCAGCCACGAGCCCCGAGCCTAAGAGAGGGCGGACGGGCTGGCCTCAGGAGGTGTGGGCGCAGGAGCTGAAGAAGTAAACCCATGATCATACCCACCCACACCCACATAGAGATAGCCTTCTACCTTCATCCACACGCCCACGCCCACCCATACCACACGCCCGTCACCATAAGTTCACTGTATGGTTCTGTTTGTGTGTTTGTGTGTGTGTGTGTGTGTGTGTGTGTGTGTGTGTGTGTAAGAAGATTTCGGGACCAATGATATGATGAGAGAGAGAGAGAGAGAGAGAGAGAGAGAGAGAGAGAGAGAGAGAGAGAGAGAGAGAGAGAGAGAGAGAGAGAGAGAGAGAGAGAGAGAGAGAGAGAGAGAGAGTCATACCGCCTTCCACTCATCTCAAATCACGTCATTTCTCCCACAAGTCACTTCACTTCAAATCCCTTATCATTTCGACTCACCTTCAATCATGTTAAGTCACCATCAGACAGGTCAAGTTAATGTAGTCACCTAACTCATCTTAACTCATCTCAAATCACTTCAAATCACTTCAAATCACTTCAGCTCATCTCAACTGGTTTCAAGTCACGCCAAGTCTCACAGGGAGCTCCAGATTTTCACCTCAGATAAGAAATGAGGTGAGTACCCTTCTTTCTTTTAGAGGGAGGGAGGGAGAGGGGAAGGAGAGAAGAAGGGAGGGAGAATGGACAGATAGAGGGAAAGATAAAGGAGGGAGAGAAAATGAGGAAGAAGGAAGAGAAGGAGATGAAGAAAAACAGTAAAAGAAAAGAGGGAAATGAGAAAGGAAAAAGGTGAAGGGAAGAAAAAGACTGAAAAGGAAGAAAATATAGGATAAAAAGATAAAGGAAGGAATGAGAGAAGGCAATGAAGAAGGAAGAGTAAGAGAGAATAACATGATGAAGGGAGAGAAAAGGAAAAATTGATGGAGGAGGGAAGGAAAATGCATAAGGAGGGTATGGGACGAAAGGTAAGAGGAGGAGGAGGAGGAGGAGGAGGAGGAGGAGGAGGAGGAGGAGGAGGAGGAGGAGGAGGAGGAGGAGGAATAATGTCACCCAGGAGAATAAAAGAAAGATGAATTATATTTTATCCTCCTACGTAACTCCATCTCCCTGACCCTGTGACCTGGGAGAGGGAGGGAGAGGAGAGAGAGAGGGAGGGAGAAAAATAAAACAAGGAGAGGGAAGGGTGAGGTAAAGTGTCTCCCTCCTCCTCCTCCTCCTCCTCCTCCTTTCTGTGGTGAGGGAGATGGATTGAGAGAGATGTGAGAGGTTGACATGAGGGGAAGGAGAGAGGTAGGGAGGGAGGAAGGGAAGGAAGGTGATAATAGGGAAAGAAGAGAACAGAAGAGAAGTGAAGGAATGAAGGAAACTGATTTAAAATAGTTTCCTTCACTTTTGTCTGAATTAGATAAAGGATTTTTTTTTTTACTCTTTGTTTTCCTTTATTAATTTATCTATTTATTTATTTTTTTCGTGTTTTAACCCTTTCCCTGCGACACACACACACACACACACACACACACACACACACACACACACACACACACACACACACACACACACACACACACACACACACACACACACACACACACACACACACACACACAATCACACACCACCTAACTTCTACAACTGTATATAAACATTTTCTTCCTTCCTGCCTTTCCTTCCTTCATATCCATCACAACACACCCTTAACCCTTTCCTTTCACTGCAACACGAAACAATTAGCAGCACCAGAAGCAATGCGTGAAGTCTTTATAAGCATCTACAAAAAAGTTAAAGATGAAAAGAATAGATTTTTGCAATTTCTAGTCAGCTTACAGACTGGAGGTGGCTGTAGAACAAGTAAAGATGTCTCAGAGTGATTGGTAGTTAGGGAAAGGTGGCAGTCATTAAGTTTGTAGGATAATTTTTCCTTCTTTTTCTCTCAGGATTCCTACACGAGGCAGCATCACTCGTCTCACCACTCAGCAACGGGACGTGAGGGAAGGCAAGGCAGCACTCACTCACCACTCACTCAGCATTCAGCACTTCAAACTCAGCACATCCACGACGAAAACGTACATTTTAGACAGCACTCAAGATCTCTAGGGAAGAACAGCAGTCAGCACTTGAATCAGCAATCGGAACTTCAGGAAAATCAGCAAATTCGAATGAAAAATCATACTATTGAACTCAGCACTCAAGACCCATCGGAAAACAGATTAGCAAAAGTTAGCAGTCGGATCAGCACTCTAAAATTCAGAAAAATCAGTAAATTCGGTTAAAAAGTAATATTAAACTCAGCACTATGAAAACAAGCACAGAGATTCAGCAGCACTCAGCACTCAAATCACCACTCCAAACTTCAAGAAACTCAGTAAATCTAGATAAAAAACAAAAAAAAAAAAACTCACACGATCAGACTCAGCACTCATAACACAATCTCTGACAGAAAACGAGCACTCAAGATCAACTCAGCACCACGTCAGCACCAAATTATCATCAATCTGTGACCAAACTGACTCATTTCAGAAGACAGCGTATTTCGTTTCGTAATTTCACTCATATCCTGGCGAGCCGTGAGTGCATCAGAAGTGAACGAAATGAAGTGATTGCAAAAATTAATGAAGTGTTTTTTTTTTAAACGTGAAGAAAACTGACAAGAAAAAAAAAAAAAAAAAAAGAGGTAGATGAAAAAAAATCTCCTTCACCACATGAAATTAAATAAATAAATAGGCAAATAGAAAAAAAAAAGTTAAAAAATGAGTCCCGAAGGTGTGGTGTGGTGAAGGGAGGGTGTGGTGAAACTGGTGATGAACTGACGGTGTGGTGATGACGTGTGGTGGGTGGAGAGATGGTGAAAATGATAGTGACATTGTGCATAGTGTACTTAACTTACTTTAATTAGGGTGAAGTGAAGTGAAGTGGGGTTACGTTGTACAAATGATTACTTTAGAGTCTAGTGACGTAGTGTAGTGTGTAGTGTAGCGGTGGAGGGCGCTGGAAGGGAAGGGAAAGGGAAGGGAAAGATGGAGTATGTGGTTTTCGTTGTTGTTATTGTTTTGTTGTTCTTTTTGTTTTTGTTGTTGTTTTTGTTGTTGTTATATAGTTTGTTGGGTTTTCTGCACACACACACACACACACACACATTTCAACATATACTTTTTTTCTTTTTTTATTTCTTTTTCTATATAGTTTTCCCAAGTCTATTATAGAGCAAATAGTAGCAACAACAACAACAACAACAACAACAACAACAACAACAACAACAAAATTTAACTGACTTTATTTATTGATGCCACTACCATTACTATTATTATTATTATCATTATTATTATTATTATTATTATTATTATTATTATTATTATTGTTATTATTACTGCCATCATTACTATCACTACTATTACATTCACCATCATTATCACACAAGTAAACATTCAGATTAGATTTTACGAAAGATTAAAACAATATGAACGTTAAAATAGATAAATAAATAAATAAACAAAATAAAAAAAAGACGCTTAGTACAGAAAACGTTTAGTGTATGACTGGAAACGTTGGCAACCGCACGTCTCCCCCCTTAGTGCCTCTTAGTTCCCCTGGGCCGCCCCGACTCCTCCTCAGGGTTATGTCCCAAGCATAACCCTGAAGGAGAGAGAGAGAGAGAGAGAGAGAGAGAGAGAGAGAGAGAGAGAGAGAGAGAGAGAGAGAGAGAGAGAGAGAGAGAGAGAGAGAGAGATTATACCGTACATATCATGGCCTTAAATTCAGTAATAATGATAATAATAATAATAATAATAATAATAGTAATAACGGCAACAACAACAACAACAACAACAACAACAACAACAACAACAACAACAACAACAACAACACACACACACACACACACACACACACACACACACACACACACACACACACACACACACACACACACACACACACACACACACTTCCCCCACAATTTCCCCTCGTTTTCCCCTTCCATCAAGTCCACCAAAGTTTCCATGTCCTCGTTCCAAGTAGAAGCTAAGCAAACCATCAAAATAAAATAATCTAAGCTGTACATATTACTTTTTAAACTTAAGGTGTGAATATCAGAAATAGAACCTCAGTATTAAGCTTACGTTGTAGAGAGAGAGAGAGAGAGAGAGAGAGAGAGAGAGAGAGAGAGAGAGAGAGAGAGAGAGAGAGAGAGAGAGAGAGAGAGAGAGAGAGCCTTTACCTGTTAACAGCCAGTATTCTGAAACGCCTTGTTCTCTCACTAAGACTATTTTCAAAGCCTACAGAGATGATTAGCCGGGTTCTGAAGAGTGTTTCTCCAGTTAATAATGTAGAAATATTGTTAATCTGTCACTGGAAGCGTAAAAACACAGATGATTAAAGTGTTTCTCTAGTTAATAATGTAGAAATCTTGTTAATCTGTCACTGGAAGCGTAAAAACACAGATGAATAGAGTGTTTCTCCTGTTAACAATGTAGAAATCTTGTTAATCTGTCACTGGAACCGTAAAAACACCCTTAAAAACCCTTGGCACTTCAGTTAAACTCTATTTTCAAAGGCCACAGAGATGCTTAGAGTGTTTCTCCAGTTAATAATGTAGAAATCTTGTTAATTGGAGCCGTAAAAACACCCTTAAAAACCCATGTGCCTTTTGAAAGTAGTGGAGCTGCAGCAAAGAAGTGTTTCAAATTACGGCTTAATTACCTGAGGAAACAGCAGGTAAACCAGGCCACGCGCAGGTCAATGTAAGAAGGTCTGGCTCTAGTCACTTTGTACAGCCCTTACCTGTGTAATAAAATGCAGTGTTACCTGTGCTGGTGTTTGTTTGCTCACCTGTGCTTGGGGGAGGGAGGGAGGGAGGGAGGGAGGGAAAGGGTGAAAGTGTTAAATGAATAGAGAGTTGGTTGAAGTTGATGGATGGATGAAAGGAAGGAAGGAAGAAAGAAGGAAGAAAAGAAGGAAGGAGAGAAGGAAAGGTTAGTTTATTAAATTAGGGCGTCAGCAAAGGAAGGAAGGAAGGAAGGAAGAAAGCAGTGAATGAACAAATCAACGAAATTAGGAAAAAAATGTTGGAGCGAATAAAAAATAATGAAAAAAATAAAGGTGAGAAGAAAGCGCATCAATAAATCAGAAGAGAAGGAGAAAAGAAAAACAAAACAATAAAAAGAATGTAAGAAAAGAACAGCAAGGACAAAGACACGCAAAAAATAAAACAAAACAAAACAAAACACAGACAATTCAAAACACAAAAACAAACAAATACATAAAATCAATAAAACGAGAGAAAAATAAAAAGAAAACGAAAAAGAAAACGAGAGAGAGAGAGAGAGAGAGAGAGAGAGAGAGAGAGAGAGAGAGAGAGAGAGAGAGAGAGAGAGAGAGAGAGAGAGAGAGAGAGAGAAACTACTTATTCACCCACCCTCACGACTTTCTTTCCCTTTTCCTTCTTTTCTCCCTAATTTCCCTTCCCTTTTTTTCCCTTTTCCCTCGTAACGTATTCCTTTTTCCCCTTTTCCCGCAACTTCCTCCTTTCCACCCCCTTCCCTTTTCATCCCTACCCACCCCTCTCCCCCCTTCTCTCCCCTGACCCCTCCCCCCTCGCAAGCTCTTAACAGGCCTCCGCGGTCGTTTGCCAATTAGCATAGTTGGCATAACAAGAGTAGGTGGAAAGTTTTAGTGTTATATAGATGAGTGGCGGAACTCTCTCTCTCTCTCTCTCTCTCTCTCTCTCTCTCTCTCTCTCTCTCTCTCTCTCTCTCTCTCTCTCTCTCTCTCTGGTGACAGGAAGAAGGAAACGGCCCGAAAGGTAAGAAGGGAAGAAATATGAATAAATTATGGGTGACAAGTACAATAAGAAAAGGATGTGGAGGAGGAGGAGGAGGAGGAGGAAGAGGAAGAGGAAGAGGAGGAGGAGGAGGAGGAGGAGGAGGAGGAGGAGTAATAATAAAAATAATGAGTAATAATAATAATAATAATAATAATAATAATAATAATAATAATAATAATAATAATAATAATAATAATAAGAAGAAGAAGAAGAAAGAAGAAAGAAGAACAAAAACAAGAACAAGAACAACAAGAACAACAAGAACAAGAAAAAGAAGAGAGAGAGAGAGAGAGAGAGAGAGAGAGAGAGAGAGAGAGAGAGAGAGAGAGAGAGAGAGAGAGAGAGAGAGAGAGAGAGAGAGAGAGCAATTAAAGCAGGAAATACTATAAAAAAGGAAAATTCAATTAACAAAAAAAAAAGACCTATTTTTAGCACCTGACACACCTGAAGGAAAGGGAAGGAAAGGAAAGGGGAAGGAAGGGAAGGGGAGGGGAGGGGAGGGGAGGGGAGGGAAGGGAAGGGAAGGGAAGGGAAATACAGGTAAAGGAAGGGAGACAAAGGGAGGAGATGGAGAGAAGAAAGAGAGGAAAATATGAGAAGGAAAAGAGAATGGATGGGAAAGGAAAGGTAAGGATAGAAAGAAGGGAACAGAAGAGAAGAGGAGAGAAGGGAAAGGAAGAGGAGAAGAGAAGAGAAGAGAAGAGAAGAGAAGAGAAGAGAAGAGAAAGGAAGGAAAGAGAAGAGAGAGTAAAGAAAAGGAAAGACTACTACTACTACTACTACTACTACTACTACTACTACTACATGTTTATTCAAGGTCACTAACTCCTCGGTCACGTCACCTTCAAGATTTGGAGGAGGAAGAGGAAGAGGAAGAAGAAGAGGAAGAAGAGGAAGAAAAATAATAATATTGCCTTGCTTCTTTTTACCTTTCATTTTATTCAGTGCTGCTGCTCTCTCTCTCTCTCTCTCTCTCTCTCTCTCTCTCTCTCTCTCTCTCTCTCTCTCTCTCTCTCTCTAAAGTGCACAGGGTCACGTCTAAACAAACACACGCTTAGACACTCGCCAACTTACAAGCTACTATGGGAGAGAGGGAGAGGAAGAGAGAGGGAGAGGGAGGGAGAGAGGGAGAGGGAGAGAGAGGGAGGGGGAGAGTATCCGGGATGGTTAGCATTATGGGTCTTCTTAATGCAACCTCTTACCTCTCTGATAAAGCTTATCTAACGCTCTCTCTCTCTCTCTCTCTCTCTCTCTCTCTCTCTCTCTCTCTCTCTCTCTCTCTCTCTCTCTCTCTCTCTCTCTCTCTCTCTCTCTTCATTCATCCTCCTCTCACTTTAAGCTCTGTTCTTCTTCCTCCTCTTACTTCCTTTCTTCCTCCTCCTCCTCTTCCTCTCAATTCCTTTCTTCCTCCTCCTCTTCCTCTTTCTTCCTTCTTCCTGTTTCTTTTCTGACTTTTCTCTTCCTCTTATTGTTATTCTTGTTTTCATTCTCTTGTTCCTTTCTCTCCTTTCTTTAACTCTCTCTCTCTCTCTCTCTCTCTCTCTCTCTCTCTCTCTCTCTCTCTCTCTCTCTCTCTCTCTCTCTCTCTCTCTCTCTCATAATTGTCACCTGCTTTATTTCTTTCATGAATTTCTCTCCTATTCTTCATCATTCTTCCCTTCTTTATCTTCATTATTCCTTTCCATTACGTTTATCAGCTCATGTACCGTCTATAGCGGCTTTAACCCTTTAGACACTTTCCTCCTCCTCCTCCTCCTCCTCCTCCTCCTCCTCCTTCTCCTCCTCCTCTCACTAGCACTTAGTTCTTCCCACCTAGTCCACCTCCTCCTCTTCTTCCTCTTCCTCCTCTTTTTCTTCGTCTCTCCTTCACTTCTCCCAGTTCTTCATGCATCCTTCCCGCTCTTTCTGTCTCTCTTTTTCTTCTATTTCCCTCCTTCCCTCTTTCTTTTTTCTTTATTTTCTCTCTCTCTCTCTCTCTCTCCGTCTTTTGTTTTTAATCGTTTTCTTTCGTCTTTCTCTCGTTTGTTTCTCTTTTATTCTCTTCTCTACTCTTTCCTTCCTTCTTTCACCTGTTTTTTTACTTATTTCCCTCTTTCCTCTTCTTCCTTCACCTTTCTTTCTCCAGTTCTCCAATCATCCTTTCTCTTCCTCCTTCACCTCCCTTTTCATTTTTTTTCCCTGTTTCCCCCTCATCCAATTCATCCCTCACCACAGTTTAGCCTCCCTCACTTCTTCCCTCCCCCTTTCCCCTCTCCCTCCTCTTTTCCCTCCCCCCCAAGGTCAGTCTCAAAGGGAAACATTGGCCCCATCATTTAGGGGGAAACAAAGGCAGCCATTGTGTTTAAAGGCTACAACACACGTTCTCCTCTCTCTCTCTCTCTCTCTCTCTCTCTCTCTCTCTCTCTCTCTTGCCTGTTCTTTTCATCTCTTATTTTCCCGCTTCTTTATTTCTCTAGTTATCTTATCCACTTCTATCTCATTTATTCTTTTCTATCTACATTCTCATTTAAGTCAGTCTATCCTATCTCCTTGTTCATTATGATTCTCTCTCTCTCTCTCTCTCTCTCTCTCTCTCTCTCTCTCTCTCTCTCTCTCTCTCTCTCTCTCTCTCTCTCTCTCTCTCTCTCTCTCCTCGCCCCAGGTTACTTCCAATCCAACTTAAGACGTGCCTCCATGCATCCCTCCTCCCTCTCCTCCTCCTCCCCCTTCTCTCCTCCTCCTCCTTCCTCCTCCTCCTCCTCCTCCTCCTCCTCCTCCTGTCCTACTCCTCCTTCTCTTTTCATCCTCTTCCTTCTTCTTTTCCTCCTCTTTCTCGTTCTCGTCCTCGTCCTACTTCCCTTCCTCCTCCTCCTCCTCCTCCTGTGCCTCCCCCAACGACACACACAAACACACACACACACACACACCACATCACACCCTCACACTCTCCCCACAAACAAAAGTACACACAAACCTCAATTCTTTCTTACGTTCCTCTCAAATTCCACTTTTTTTTTCTCTTTCTCTCTATACAACAAGGTACCACTTCCCTTTTCTTCCCAGCCAGCAAGGGGGGTGGAGGTGGGGAGGAGCCTTCTTCTGTACTATCCTGTCTCTCCCACTAATACTCCTTCTGGCGTCTCACTCTTGGACATCAACACTCCCCAAAGGACACGGGCACTTCCCAGGGACAGTCACGGAAGGTAAGAGCATGAAGAGTAAGAGGAAAAGAGAGAATGATATAGAGAAGAAGAGGTGAGATTAAAGGAGAGGGGAAGAGGAGAGAAGGAGAAAAAGGGAAAAGAAGTAAGGGAAGAGTATGAAGAGTAACAGGAAAAAGAGAATAACATAGACAAGAGGTGAGAGTAAAGAAGAGGGGAAGAGGAGGGAAGAGAAAGGAAGGGGAGGGAAGGGGAGGAAAGAGGGGAGGGGAAGGGGTGTGTCAATAGGGTTAACACTTCTAGGACTCCGTTTAAGGTCTGCCGAGCCTTAAATCAACCCTTAACGACCAATTAGCTCAGGGGAACCATAAGAGAGAGAGAGAGAGAGAGAGAGAGAGAGAGAGAGAGAGAGAGAGAGAGAGAGAGAGAGAGAGAGAGAGAGAGAGAGAGAGAGAGAGAGAGAGAGAGAGAGAGAGAAAGGCAAAATATAAAGAAAACACAAATTTTGCAAAGAAACGATGAAGAAATAAGAGAAACGAAAGACAAAAGTACAAGAAAAGAGGAAAAAAAGAAAGAAAAAGAAAGAATTGAAAAAAACGGGAAAAAAGTGAAAAATAACGAAAAAAAAGAAATACGGAATAAATGAAAATAAATAAAACGAAAAGGAAATTAAAAAACAAAAAAAATAAAAACACTACAAAGAAAATCACACACACACACACACACACACACACACACACACACACACACACACACACACACACACACACACACACACACACACAAACACACGAAGGGTTTCCCCCACCTTGGTAACACTGGTCAGGCTCCCACGACTTTGGCAGCACTGCAGGTTGACCCGTGACCTCACACTACCCCTGTACAGGACAACAATTTTTCTCGGGTCAGGTTACTTGGGGGGAGAGGGGGAGGTGAGGAGCGATGGGGAGTGATGGGGAGGGAGAGAGAGACATGGAGGAAGATGATAAATATTGGAAAGGGAAAGGATGGGGATAGATGAAGGGTTAGAGAGAGAGATGGAGAGGGAAAGAGGGAGATAAGGAAGGATGGAATAAAGGGAGGAATTGAGGGAGATGGAGAAATGGTGAATATTGGAAGGGATGAATGGGGTTAAATATGGGTGGAGAGATTGATGGGAGAGAGATGTGGAGATAAGAAGAAAAGAAAGGTAAGAGAAAGAGAGAGAAGAGAGAATGATGAGGGAAATAATGGAGGGATGCAAGAAAAATACAGAGAAAAGGGAAAAAGGAAAAGAAAAGAAAAAGAAAAACGAAGAATATCAAAAACAGGAAAAACAAAACATAAAAATGAAAAAAAAAACACAAAGAAAAAAACAAAATAAATCAATAAATAAATAAAACATAAGAAAAACACACAAAAAATATGAAAACAAACAAAATAAACAAAACAAAACAATCAAGAGAGAGAGAGAGAGAGAGAGAGAGAGAGAGAGAGACTATTATATTCAATCACATCCATTCCCCGTTTACTCACATCCCCCCTAACCATTCCCACCCTCCCCTTCCCCCTCCCCTTCTCCTTCCCCTCCCCTCCCATCCCCGTCCCGTGAGGCAGCCCGTGGAAAGTCTCACCCGATCATAAAAAACGGGAAATTACGAGGCGGCTGATGAGAAAACGGAGATGTGGGGAGCCCAATGTCCGGCGGCCACGCAAGGACCAGATTACTGTGTGCCGACCTCCGCCTTCAGTGTTATTAGTACTGGTGGTGGTGGTGGTGGTGGTGGAAGAAGAAGAAAAGTAGTAGTAGTAGTAGTAGTAGTAGTAGTAGTAGTAGTAGTAGTAGTTGTTGTTGTTGTTGTTGTAGAACTATTATAACTGATAACAATAAGCTGTAACAGTAAAGTGGTAGTGGTGGTTGTTGTGTTGCTGCAGTAGTAGTAGTAGTAGTAGTAGTAGTTGTTGTTGTTGTTTTATAGTGGTAGTAGTAATAGTAGTAGTAGTAGTAGTAGTAGTAGTAGTAGTAGTAGTAGTAGTAGTTGTTGTTGTTGTTGTTGTTGTTGTTGTAATATCAACAACATCATTTTCTTCTGAACAAAATTTTATCATCATTTCAGTGTTTCATTCTATTTCCTCCTTCTCCTTCTTCTTTATCTTATCTTTCCGTGATGACAAATTTTAAAGTTACGAAATCACACACACACACACACACACACACACACACACACACACACACACACACACACACAACTTTTCAATCATTTTAGTTAATTTGTCACTCAGGATACAGAAGAAGGGAAAGAGAGAGTGAGAGAGAAATGGAGAGGAGAGGGGAAAAGAGGGGAGTGAGAGCGAGCGAGGGAGAGGGAGAGGGAGAGGGAGAGGAAGAGGGAGAGAGAGGGAGAGTCAGTATAATTGAGTTAAGAGGCACCGCATTATTGCCAGATGAAAGATAAAACCCTAAATAAAGACTTAATGTTATTATTTCCTTCCTTCCCCTTATTACTCTCTCTCTCTCTCTCTCTCTCTCTCTCTCTCTCTCTCTCTCTCTCTCTCTGTTCACATTATTATGGTATTTCCTTTAATTTATCCATTGTTTCAAGCTGCATTTCACTTCCTCTCTCTCTCTCTCTCTCTCTCTCTCTCTCTCTCTCTCTCTCTCTCTCTCTCTCTCTCTCTCTCTCTCTCGGCCTCCCAGGGTTGGCCACGGACACCCACATCGCTTCGTCGGATGATTTTTACTTGACAAATTACCTCGTTTATTTTTTCCCCCGTCGTGTTGGTCGCCTTTCTGTGAGTCCCTCCGCCGCCGCCGCCGCCTCCGCCACCCAGTTCTCGCAATAAAATACGACAGCCAATCAAGAGGCGTAAATTCACCGCCAATCTTCCTTGCGAGCCAATGGGAAGCCGCCACGTCACTAGGTTATCATCACGGGGGCCAATCAGCTGAGGGAAACGAGTAGTGGTGGTAGTGGTGGTGGTGATGGTCACGAGAAACACTCACACGTCTGTTCATTTTTTCCCCCATGTTGCCTATTAGTGCGTCGTGTGTTGTCATCGTCGTCACCACCTGCTCTTCCCCTCCCGCGACGCCCTTCACCTGCGTGCGATCACCTGTCACGCCGCCTCGCCCGCCTGACTGACGCCCCCAGTCCTCCCGCCGTGACACTTGTGACATCCGCCTCGCCAAGACCCTTCCACAGGTAGTCCATCCAGTAATTACCTGCCGCCTTCCGCCCCCAAGGTATTAAAATGCAAATATAATGGTGGGTGTGGGTGTTTCCACGAGGGGTGAGCGGCCCCCGGGAGGTAAGCAGGTAAGGAGGTTGAGACGCCGCGGACACTTCATCATACCGCTCCTCCTCTTCCTCCTCCTCCTCCTCCTTCTCCTCTTCCTCCTGGGCCCTTTCTTTATCCCGTCCCGGCCTTTACCTCCACCTGCTCCTCCTCCTCCTCCTTACCTGTCCAGGCCGCGGCAGGATGGAGCACCTCCTTGTTTACCTTTCTTCGTGATTACGGTGAAATTAACCATTAGAGCGTAACGGCGTCAATTGCAGGGCCGCGGGAGGGGCGGGAGGGCGGGAGGGCGGGGCGGGGCGGGTGTCTGTCAGGCAGCAACATGAGCCGCCTCCCTTGCACCCTCGCCACGCTCTGTAATCATCACCGCCCCCGCGACCTTGCCCATTCTTCGCGGTTTTGGTAGTCTATAATCTACGTCGCCCGGCTGATCGCTCCCCGCCTCGCTCTCCTCTCGCTGGGAATAAAACTGGTGTCATTTATTCGACGCCCTGCAATCGGCCCCGCGGGAAACAATATGCCCAGACACGCTCACTCCTGCAGGAATCCGCGCAAAAACATTATATACACCTGCCGACCTACCCGCTTACTGCACTGCTGGATAGAAGAGGCAAACGTGCATGGGGAAATGAGATTAATACAGTGACGGTCTGTGTGTCTTTGGGTGGTGGTGGTAGTGGTGGTGGTTGGGGAAAAAGTTGTACAAATAAAGGTTGCGGTTTGGGGGATTTTTGCCAGATTAAAGTGGAGGGAACCTTTTCCTTCGATTCGTTTCGGGTAGGAATGGTTAGGTTAGTTGGCTGGACTGACTGACTGACTGACTGACTGACTGACTGACTGACTGACTCGCTCTCTCTCTCAACTCACGAAACACCACTACCATCACCACCACGACCCTTACTCTGTCCCCCTCACACAGACACACACACAGACGACTCAATACAGGGCCGTCTTCTCCCCCTCACCCCCTCACCCTCCCACGCTCCCCCAATACCCATCGCCCAGGAGCGGCAGCATCTCTCACGCTCTGGGCGGCGAAGGGAAACCAAAAAAAGAAGCTGGTGACAAAAACAGTAGCCAGTAACAGGTTGGAAATTAGACGGCGGGGCTTTTACGACAAGGGTGAGTGGCTGGCAGGGGTAGGTGTTCAGTCCTCCCTCCCCCTGTAGAGATGAAGGGGTGAAGGGGCAGGGAGGGTACTAGCACTGAGGCTCTTAAGTATCATAAGTGCTTATATATTTAAGTCTATTGATAGTTAAGGTACGGTAATAGTATTTTTTTCTTCTTTTTTGTTTAGTTTGGTGTATATTTGGAATAGTACCCCGTGTATTGTTGCCTCGTTTTCTGTTGCTTAACCCTTTGACTGTCACTTGATACACCTTTCCCTAATTACTAATCAATCACTCTGAGACATCTTTGTTTGTTCTACAGCCACATCCAATCTCTGAACTGAGAAGAAATTGCAAAATCTATTCTTTTTCATTGCTAACTTTCTTGTAGATGCTTATAAAGACTTCACGCATTGCTTCTGGTGCTGCTAATTGTTTCATGTCGCAGTGAAACGGTTAAGGGTATGTTGTGATGGATATGAAGAAGAAGGAAGGGCAGGAAGGAAGAAAATGTTTATATACAGTTGCAGAAGTCAGGTGGTGTGTGTGTGTGTGTGTGTGTGTGTGTGTGTAGGCGTGACTAGTAAGTTGAAATATATATGAATGAATAAATAAACAACAACAACAACAACAACAACAACAACAAAACCTCCCATAACCACTTCCCCTTCTCGCCAACCCTCACATCACACCACATCAATCTTTTCATTCCCACCTGCAGTCTCCCCCACCTCCCCCGTGCAGCTCTTCATCAGCACACCTGTACAGCATCTCAGTCATCACAGCGGCGCAGACCCAAGCAGCATCCCTCATTACTGCAAAATACCTGCATTACCACCTGTCATCATTACCGCTCGAGTCACCTGCGCTGCGAGGGGTCACCTGCTCACCTGTCTTCCTCACCTGTGATCCCTTGAGACTAACGGGAGTGAATTTATCTGTCCGCTACACGACTTAACTTTTTTTTACCTGTTTATTAGATTGATGTTACTTAATATTGTAAAAGAATGAATAAAATGATCAAGGAGAAAAAGCAAACAAATTATAGAAAGGAATAAAACAAAAAAGACAAAAAAAATCATTAAAAATCATAAATAACACAACAGGAAGAAGTAGAGATAAAAAAATAAATAAAGAAAATTACCTCAAAAAAAAAAAACTGAAAAAAGCAAACAAATTATAGAAACCAATAAAACAAAAAAACAAATGAAGATCACACAAGAAAAACAATAAATAAAAACATAAATAACACAGGAGGAAGTTACCTGGTTTCCGCTGGGTCACCTGAAGGCACACACACAGGTGACCAGGCGCTGCAGGTCACACGGGTAGGCCAGGTGAAGTGTGGGTATTTCCTGGGCAGGTGGTCAGGAGGTGGCGGCGCACTGGGTGGTGGGCGGAGGGCAGGTGGCGCGCACAGGTGGTCCAGGGCGCACGGGAACACCAGACACCTGCAAAACGGAAATGGATATGAATTCTTGACAAGGTCGTCGCCTCCGCCCTCACCTTGCTGATTGGCTGGACTGACTGGCGGAAGGACTGTCAGTGTGGTGTGTTTATCATTATTATTGTTATCTATGTGGTTATTCATTTGTCTGTCTATCTATCTTTTTCTTTTCGTTTTTCTCTTTTTTTATATCCCTGTTATTTGGTGTAGTGCATTTACCATTATTATTGTTATCTATGTTTTTGTTTATTGATTTATCTGTTCATATGTCTTCTTCGTTTTAATTGAATGAATGATTAATTCTTGGCGTAGCTTGCTTACCTGTCTGCCATTGTTAGTATTCATTTACATGTATTCACTCATTTGGTGTTATTAATTTAACTGTTCATTTATTCATCATCCTTTTCTATCTATATGTGCACAGACTGACTGACTGATTTAGCGTTTACTGATTGACTGAATGGATGGATGGAATGTTGGTACTGACTGACTGACTGAATGGATGGAATGTTGGTACTGACTGACTGACTGAATGATGTTTAAGATTGGCCCTCCACCACCGCCTGACTAGTAGACTGAAAGATCAAGTGTATTATAATTCGACTGACTGACTAACTTATCCTACTGACTGAGTGAATGGACAAATGAATCAATGACTGACGGAATGAATGAATGACTTAAGGATAAACTGACTAGCTGACTGATTTCTTTGTTTTCCAGTGCATATTTTGACTACTATTTCGTGTAGACTGACTGACTGACTGACTGACAAACTGAGTGACTGAGTGACGGAATGACTGACTGAATAAATGAATGAATGAATAATTGATTGACTTCGACTGACTGATTGACTGAATGAGTGAATAGTTAATTGACTTTAAGATTGACTGGCTGACTGAATGACTGACTGAATTGATGAATAAATTATTGAGTTTATGACTGACTGACTGACTGACTGACTGATTAACTGAATGAATGAATGGATGATCGAGTTATGACTGACTGACTGACTGGTGTTCTTTCCAGTGTACATTTGGACTCAATGACTAACTGACAAACTGACTAATAATCTTTCTAGTGCACTTTTTGACTCAATTACTAAGTACTAAATAACAAGAAAGAATGAACAAACCACCTTCACAACACTCCTCTCATCACGCGCCCATCAGAAGAAAGAATAAGCAGACGGAAACTACACTACCAAAAACAAAGGAATAAGTGACGGTCTGGATGCGTGAGCGGCTGAAGTGAAGAGCGAGTGTCGATCATAACGCCACTTGTCCCCCTTCGTAAAAAATAATCGTCAAATAATTGTGGACTTTCCGGTCATACCTCTCCCTCCCTCTCTCTCTCTCTCCCTCTTACCTCTATTTCCTCTTTCCTTTCCTTTCTCCAGACAGTTTCTCTCTCTCGTTTCTCTCTCCCTTCCCACGCCAGCCTCATCTCGCGACACCCAGACCTCTTCTTTCTCTCCCACCTCTCCCTCCACCTCTCCCGCCACCTCTCCCTCCTCCTCCTCGACCCCACACCGCGCACCTCACCTGTCATTAAGGCCCGGGCGGCTCACCTGGATCATAAGAGGTGATGATTTATAGGCGTTCCTTCTGCCACTCGTCCACCTTCCCGCCAAACACACCTGGCCTCCTCCCCCTCCCCCTTTCCCTCCCCCTCCTCCTCCTCCTCTTCCTCCTCCTTCTCCTCCTCTTCCTCCTCTCACCTGGGTGGCACGAAAGGTGGCGGACTTTTTGCCTCGTATGAGAAGTGAGAGTGTGCGTGTGTGTGTGTGTGTGTGTGTGTGTGTGTGTGTGTGTGTGTGTGTGTGTGTGTGTGTGTGTGTGTGTGTGTGTGTGTGTGTGTGTGTGTGTGTGTGTGTGTGTGTGGTCCGACATCTCATCTGTGTAAATAGAAAAAAAAAAAAGAAATAATAATCATGATTGTCGCGACACACACACACACACACACACACACACACACACACAC
>NC_087182.1:2866254-2871254 GCF_035594125.1 Scylla paramamosain
CTATCCCTTTTTAAACTTAATTTCTTCTTTTTTTTTATTATGATTATCTACTGACTTTCGAAACTCCTGATTCTTTCTCAGACTTTAAACTCTCCCTTGACTCTTTAAATTCGTGGTGGGCTCTCATTGTACGTTATGGTCGCTCTTAACTCAACCCTTACCTCAATTCATCCCCTGATTCTTTGAAACTCTACACTCTTACTCTTTAAAAACTCTCTACTCTTAAGAATCCACATTAATTCTCTTTTCTTTATTTCAAACTAATTTTTTACTCTTTTCCTGGCTTTTTTTTTTTTACTCTTATTATTTTGTAACTGATTCTACTCCTTCTGACTCTCATTGTTTTCGTTCTGATTCTTTTTAAAGTTCATCTTAGACTCCTTGTTTGTTCTCATCTCTTAATTCACTTCCTTCAGTTCTTATTTGTTCTATTTGTCTCTATAACTTCTATCTGATTTTATTTTTTGTTTTTTTCGTTTCCTCTCTCTCTCTCTCTCTCTCTCTCTCTCTCTCTCTCTCTCTCTCTCTCTCTCTCTCTCTCTCTGACAGGTGGACTCGTTGTAAAGTGGCCTATATCTATTTCCTGTCCACGTAATTGCTCAGTCACTCACACACTCACTCAATGACTCACTCACCCACTCACCCACTCTGACTCATCGGATTATTCACTGTTGTTTTCTTAATCATGTCTTTTTTTGTTTTGTTTTTTTACTTAACCTTAAATTCTCCTTCCCTTTTTTTGTCTCCCTCTTGGTTAGTCGCTCACTCACTCATTCGATCTATCATTCAGTCAGTCTATCGTTTATTTTGTTATTTAGTCAGTCAGTCAGTTAGTCGAGTCACTGGTTAACTGATTCATCCATTCGTTCATTCATTCATACACTGCTTCATTCATTTATTCGCTGAGCCAGTCGGTCGTTCAGTCATTTATCATTCAACGAGTCAGTCTGTCAGTCAATCAACCCAATCATGCAGTCCGTCAGTTAATCAGTCAACTAGTCAGTCAGTCAATTCATTAGTCCAAGTCACTCCTTCACACACTTCCTATGATTCAACCAGTCAGTCAGTCAGTTAGTCAATCATTTAACTAAACATTCAGTAAGTCAGTCAGTCAGTCAGTCATTCAACTAAACATTCAGTCAGTCAGTCAGTCAATCAGTCAACCAGTCAGTCAGTTCATCACTCACTCCCTCTACCTCTCACTCTTCCAGACCTGTCACTCAATCATCCCCACCTCTGCATAATGAGTGTCTACCACCACCACCACCACCACCACCACCACCACCGCCGCCACCTCACATACACACAAAAGAAAACAGAAATTATTTAATGGGATTCGAACCAAGGGTGATGTGTCTAATGTCAGGGTTGGTGGCGCCTCTGTCCACGCCTGGCTGACTCTCTCTCTCTCTCTCTCTCTCTCTCTCTCTCTCTCTCTCTCTCTCTCTCTCTCTCTCTCTTTTTCGTGTGAGGTTATTTTCTTTTTCTTTTTTCTTTTTTCTTTTTCTTTATTTTGATAAGTTACGAAATTTTCTCACGTCTTTTTTCCTTGTAATCTTGTTTTCTTTTCTTTTTTTTTGTTATTCTTTTAACATTGAGTTTCCTCCTTTCTTCTTCCTTTGTAATCTTATTTTTGTTTCCTCCTATTCATCCTCCTTCTCCTATTGCTTCTTTTCCTCCTCCTCTTTCTTCTTCATATTTCTTCTGACAAGTTACAAATTTCCTCATTTATTCTTTCTCTCCAATGTTATTTCTCTTGCTTATCTTTTTTTTTTCCTAAATAAGTAATTTCCTAACTTATTCTTCCCTCACTTTTTTTTCCTGGGAACTAATTTCCTCATTTTTTTCCTTCCCAACAATTGTATTTCCCTTATTTTCACCAGTAGCTTATTTCCTCACTTATTCTTCCTTTTAAACCTTTTTTTTGTAGGTAACTTTTTTTTCCAGTAATTTTCAAACCGTAGATGAGTCTAATTTTCCTTTGTTACCTTGAGATGGTGAAATGTGTGTGTGTGTGTGTGTGTGTGTGTGTGTGTGTGTGTGTGTGTGTGTGTGTGTGTGTGTGTGTGTACTTGGGGGGAGGAGGGGCTGTTCGAGTTTCGGGTGAATGATGATGATGATGATACTCGTAGTGATGTTGACTGACTGACCAACATGAAGGTGTTAATACAGTATCATTATTACCTGCTGTACACGTGAGGCATCGGAGGTGAGCACAGTAGCAAGGCGCCCTCAGGTGTGTCATTAGTGCGTCCTTCACCTGTTCACCTTTATATTTTCCTCCCTTCATTTTATTCATTTTTTTATATTTTACTTATTTATTTTTTATTCACCATTCTTTATTCTATTTATCATTATTTTTTAGCTGATGATAACTCTCTCTCTCTCTCTCTCTCTCTCTCTCTCTCTCTCTCTCTCTCTCTCTCTCTCTCTCTCTCTCTCTCTCTCTCTCTCTCTCTCTCTCGCAACACGTGGTTTGAGGTGGGGAGGTGACAAGAACGTGGGTGATTGGTGCGGAGTGACCAGGGGGAGGAGGAGGAGGAGGAGGAGGAGGAGGAGGAGGAGGAGGAGGAGGAGGAGGAGGAGGAGGAGGAGGAGGAGGAGGAGGAGGAGAACGGAGAAGGGAGAGGTGAGAGAGTGTGTGGCAGGCAGGAAAGGTGTAGGTAAAGAAAAGTGGAGAGGATGTGGATGAGGGAGTGGAGGGGACAGGGTGTAGGTGAAAGAAAGGGAGGAAAGAGGGAGAGGAAGTAAGTGGAAGAGGGAAGGTGGAGAGAGTCTGAAAAGGAGTGGAGATAGAGGAAAGACAAAGGCGGAGGAAGGAAAGAGAGTGTGTGGAAGAAATTACGTGGGAAGAGAAAAAGAAAGAGAGAGAGAGAGAGACTACCTTGCTCAGAACAGTCACCTCTCTACTGACGAAGGGAAGACAACAGCACAGGTAAGCAACACAAGCAACACTTCCTCACCTACCACCACCTGCTCACCCCTTTCCGCTACAATCCTTTCCCTTACACCCTTTATCTTTCTAGAGGGAGAGGAAGGAGGGGAGGGAGGGAAAGGGCGAAGTTATGCATTCTTCTCTCTCCTTATCTTCCTTCTCTTAGTCCACGTAGGAAAAGGAATAAAGAACGGGAAGAAGGAAGGGAGAGAGAAAAGTAGGGAAGGAAAGAAGGAACGGAAAGACAGAGAGACAAAAAACTATGGAAGGAAAGAAGGAAGAGAGAGAATGAGAAACGTATGCATGGAAGGAAAGAAGGAAGAGGGAGACAGAGAAACGTATGGAAGGAAGGAAGGAAGAGAAAGAGAAACGTATAGGAAGGAGAGAAAGAAGAGACAGAGAGAAACGCATGGAAGAAAAGAGAGGCAGAGAATCGCACGGAAGCAAAGAAGCAACAGACAGAAAATATATAAGGAAGAGAGAGAGAGAAAAGAGAGAGAGAGAGAGAGAGAGAGAGAGAGAGAGAGAGAGAGAGAGAGAGAGAGAGAGAGAGAGAGAGAGAGAGAGAGAGATTATGAAAGCAAAGAAGCAGCACACTTTTATCCCATCGCGGCGCCCCTGGAACAGACACACAGTTGCGCCTAAGACAACGCCATCTCGCGAGGTCTCTCATTAACCAGGACCTCCCGCTGGCGACGCAGACCCACCGGCCTCTTCATTATCCTCTCCTCGCCATTCTGTTCAGACAATGAGAAACAAACTTAAACCTGCTTCTCTAAATTAACGCCGGAAAAACCGCGAGCGAGAGGACGCGAGGCCCTGCGGGGACTTGTGGGCCGGGGCGTGCCTCAGGGTGGGTGGCCAATGCCATGGGGCGTGCGGCGGCCAGGCTGGGTGGTCGCTGATCGCTGGACACTTACTCTCGCCCGCTCACTCGCTTCGTCGCCGCTTGAGTGTGTGTGTGTGTGTGTGTGTGTGTGTGTGTGTGTGTGTGTGTGTGTGTGTGTGTGTGTGTGTGTGTGTGTGTTCGAGCCTCCTTGGTCTGTGTGGCTGGGGTTGGAGGGAGAGGAGGAAAAAGAGAGGTGGGAGAGGAAAAGTGAAGTTATTCACTGCTCTCTCTCTCTCTCTCTCTCTCTCTCTCTCTCTCTCTCTCTCTCTCTCTCTCTCTCTCTCTCTCTCTCTCTCTCTTATCTTCCTTCTCGTGTCAGTCCACGCGAAGAAAGGAGGAAAAAAGAGAAAAGGAAGGAAGGAAGAATTAAAGGAAGAAAGAAAGGAAGAGAGAAAGAAAGAAAGAAAGAAAGAAAGAAAGAAAGGAAGGAAGGAAGGAAGGAAGGAAGGACGAAAGGAAGGAAGGAAAAATGACAAGTATAGAAGGAAGGAACACGAAAATAACATGATAAAAAGAGACAAATGCAGGGAAGAGAAAGAAAGAACTGGATAAAGAAGGTATGAGAATGGAGAGTAAAGACGAAAGAAAAATAAAGACGAAAGGAGGAAAGGAAGGAAGGGAGAAAAGGAATCAGGGAAGAAGGAAAAGAAACACAAATATAAAACATGACAGGAATGATGAAAGAGGAAGAAGGAAGGATTAGATAAAGAGGAGAAGATGAAGACAAATAAGCTAGGAAAGAGGAAAAGATATTGAGAGAGAGAGAGAGAGAGAGAGAGAGAGAGAGAGAGAGAGAGAGAGAGAGAGAGAGAGAGAGAGAGAGAGAGTAGTAGTGTCAAGGGGGGTCAGACGAACCTCTTGACCTTGTTAGCTGCTGGATGACCTCTCTCTCTCTCTCTCTCTCTCTCTCTCTCTCTCTCTCTCTCTCTCTCTCTCTCTCTAATCTGATAACTTAATAGCCCCAGAGATAATTCCCTCTTTATTGCAAGCTGATGAACAAGAAAGTCAACAACCAACACAGACTCAAGTTAATAAAGTCAGAGCAAGACCCGCTGGCTCTCTGGTAACCCGCTTGTCTCGCCACTAAAGGTTACGGGTTCGAATCGTGCCGGCTCGCTTTAGTTTCTCGGTAGGGGGAAGTAGCGCTCTTCCGTAAGCGTATTATTAAGGGACTGA
>NC_087182.1:2878754-2883754 GCF_035594125.1 Scylla paramamosain
AGGAAGGAAAGAAGTCATAAAAAAAAGTGTTATGGCCAGAGAGAGAGAGAGAGAGAGAGAGAGAGAGAGAGAGAGAGAGAGAGAGAGAGAGAGAGAGAGAGAGAGAGAGAGACTAATTATGGAAAAGTATAGGCCATACACGGAAAAGGAAAAAAAAAGAGGGAAAAAGAAAGATAAAAAAAGACTGACAGACAGACAGACAGACAGACAGACAGAGAAAAAAGGAAGAAACGGATAAAATAAAGAAAAAAATAAACAAATACAGAAAAAACGAAATGTAAAAGAAAAAAGACAAAAAAAAATTAAAACAGGGAACAAGTAATAGATAAAAACATAAGAAGCAAAGACACGAAGGAAGGAGACGAAAGAAAGAAAGAAAGAAAAAGAAAATAAAGGAAGGAAGAAGAACATGAAAGAAAGGTACGAAGAGGAAAAAAGAAATGAAAGCTCCATTCTACCAAATCTTACTTCTCGTCACCACCTCGTCTCCTTCTCTCCACCTTCCACAAGCTATTTGCAACTCTCTCACTCTGCAGGCGTCCTTTCTGCTCCATCTTCACCTTTCCCTAAGCTATGTCCGCTTCTATGTATTTTTCTTCTTTTATTTCTTGTTTTTAATTTTTATTTTTTTTCACCTTTCCTTTGTTCATCTGTTTCGCCTTGTATTCTTTTTTTCTTATTTTCATCTCTATTTTCTTCTTTTCTCTTGTTTTCATTTTTTTTATTTTTTCACCTTTCCTTAGTACATCTCTTTCTCCTTAAATTTTGTTTTTCTTTATATATTTTTTTTATGTTGGTAATATGAATGTTTTTGACTAAATAAGTAAATAAATAAATAAATAAGAACGCCCATTTTACTAGTATACGTTTTCTATGACAACAGTTCACTCCATAGTCTAAATAAAAAAAATAAAATAAATAAATAAATAAAATAAAAGACAATATATTTTTCACGCAACAACTCCTCTAAAAGAAACAAACAATTCTACAGACACTTTTTATCCTCCTCTATCTTTATCTCAATTACGAAAAAAAAAAAAAAAAAAAAAAATAGCCACATACCTTTCACATTCTCCTGCAACATTACTACAACACAAACCTCACTCTCTGCAAAACATTCCCTGCCCTTCCTCCTCCTCCTCCTGAAACATCCATTCCACCATCACTCGATACTCCTCCGTGCCAGCAATCTTTACATCAATAATCTTAAGAGAGAGAAAAAGAGAGGTACACATCTGTCACGCAACAACTCTTGATCACTTTCTACAAACATTTCCTGCTCCTAAACAAAACTATTAAACTGCTACTCTATACTTCTCTACGCCAGCAGTCTTTACCTTCACAAGCCAAAGAAAGGCAAAGAAATTATCACTCATACACACTGGCTCTTGATGACGTCCTGCAAATATCCTCTCATCCTCCTTTTAAAACACTCATTTTCCCACCAACTTTACTTCTCTACGCCAGCAGTCTTTACCTTCACAACCCAAAGAAGAAGAAAAAAGAGCCACAAATCTTTCACACGCTCCTGCAATATTCCCACTGCAACAACTCGATCTACTGCAAACATGCCCTGCCCTTCCTCCTAAATTACCTAACCAGCTTTCACTCCCAAAACTCGACCTACCCTATACGAGAAACCCTTTTTAAAACCCCCTTCCACGTGCTCCCCTTCAGCCCAGTAGTCAGGCAGGCCCTTCACGCACCTAGCCCCACCACTGTACTCCCCCCAGCCCCCGCCCCGCCCCGCCAAAGCCCCGTATCCCCTCAGAAGTGGATGTAATTAATGTGAGGTGGTGACGGGGCCGAACCAGGCGGGGCAGCCACGTGCGCTCAACACCCCAGCTTTGTTTACGTCCAGTGGAACACCATTGGTAAACACAGGTCCCTCCTTCCTCCCTTTGTGTGTGTGTGTGTGTGTGTGTGTGTGTGTGTGTGTGTGTGTGAAGGAGTGTCTTGTCCTGATTTCGTGCGGTGCGTATCCTCTCTGTAACCTCCATGTATCCAATCCTTCCTTGTTTTGCTATCTTATCTGTGTTTATTTAGTGTTTATTTATCTGTCTCTGTCTGTCTGCCTGTCTGTCTACTCCCCTCCCCCTCTCTCTCTCTCTCTTTCTCTCTCCCTCACTCTCTTTCTCAACGTTTGTTTTTGCATTAATATCTACGCCAGTATTATAATCTTTCTTAGAATTGATCTTTCTCTGAATGTAATATTTCGTTCTCTTTTCCTTGCGTCCTTCAGTTCTCAGCCTCGCCATCATCACCATTAGCACAAACAAGAAGTACATTTACAAAGGCGACAACATTTACACTTTTATCACGTTTTACTGTCTCTTTAACTCTCACTAAACTGCAGCGAGAGACAGCCAGACACTCGTACGACTGAAATACGACTACATTAAACGTTTTTTTTTATTCTGCGGGTATGAACGCTTAGGTCTCACGCTTAAAGATACCGAGAAAAGATCATAATAAACGTTTCTCTCTCTCTCTCTCTCTCTCTCTCTCTCTCTCTCTCTCTCTCTCTCTCTCTCTCTCTCTCTCTCTCTCTCTCTCTCTCTCTTTTCTGGGGTATGAACGTTTGAGTCTAACACTAAAACGTACCGAAAAAAGATAACAATGAAAGTACTACAGCAAACGTTCTTTTTTGAGCATGAACGTTTGATGCTCATAAAGAAAAAGGAAATGGAAAAGTGACCACAAGAAACGTTTTTTTTTTTTTCTACGGGAATGCTACAATAAATGTTCTTTATTGGAGTAAAAACGTTTGAATCACACCAAAAAGAAAAAAGTACCCTCATAATATTTTCTTTTTTTTCTCTCCTTTTTTTTTTTCCTTTCTTTTAATTCACTAACGTTTATTTAAATGTAATGAGGAAGAAAGAGACGGCAGACGAAGAGGCACGGAAGGAAAAAAGTGCATGGATGGAATGTTAAAAAAAAAAAAAAAAAAAAAAACAGCGAGATATATATATTTCTAAAAGACTTGACAACTACTGCAAAGGACATCAAGGATAAAGACGTAGCGTTCCGAGACCAAGATCATTTGAACATTTACCAGCGTCACTGCAGTTCGATAGACAAAGAAAACGTTTCCAGTCACACGCATTACCATCGCACATTACACTTTTACCCTTTCCTTCCGTCAACAAACACTGCGTAAAATCTCAACAAGCAGAGGGAATATAGGTTGGAATAGGCTACATTGCAATACTCACCCAATTCAATGTTTCCTTCAATCTCACTTATGTCACCACTGTCTTTACTTTCTCTCTCTCCTTCCAACACGTAACATTTGAGAACAACTCCACAGATAGAAAACAGAATATAGAAGACTATCGTACATAGATAAAAGGTTTCCACTCACATACTTTATAATTACATCCATTTTTTCACCTTTTTACTCCAACACGCAACACTTCACAACACAAACACTTCGTAAAATGTCAATAAACAGAAGAAACGCGGATTTGCATAAGTTTAATTTCAATATCCAGCCAATTTGATGTTTTTCCAATCTCGTATCTTATAATTAGACCTATTTTTTCACCCTTTCACTCCAGCACGCAACACTTCACAACACAAACACTTCGTAAAATCTCAACATGCAGAAGGAATATGGGTTGGAATAGGTTACATTTCAATAACCACGCAATTTAATGTTTTTTTTTTTTCTCAATCTCACACTATTACACTATTGTCTTTACTCTCTCACTCCAACACACAACACCAGAACACAAACTCTGCGCAGAAATCAACGAGCAAAGAGGAACATGGCGCAGAATAAGTTTAATTTTAATACCCTTCCAATTTAATGTTTATTTCAATCTCATATCTCACTTCAAATCCTGGTGACATACTGACGAACACAACAAATCAGTCTATTTCAACTTAAAATCGTGAGAAACTAGACATTTTAGACGGGGAAGTTAATATAAAAACAACACAACTCACTGATTTTAACCCTTTCACTGCGACACCAGACAATTAGTATCACCAGAAGCAATGTGTGAGGTCTTTATAAGCACCTACAAGAAATTTAGCGATGAAAAAGAATACACTTTGCAATTTCTTCCCAGTTCAAAGATTGGATCTGGCTGTAGAAAAAGTAAAGATGTCTCAGAGTGATTGGTAATTAGGGAAAGGTGTACCAAGTGGCAGTCAAAGGGTTAAAACTACACCCGTGAAATTTAGAAAAAAACAAAACAAAAAAAAAAACATGTAATCCCAGTTTAAATAAAAGAACAAGACGGTCAAGAGACTCAAAGGGTTAATCTCTCACTCCAACACGCAACACAAGAACAAAACAACAACAATAACAAAAAAAAAAAAAACAGACAACAAACACACACGACAGAAGATATAAAAGGAACAGTTATTTTTTTCATTTTCTTTTCCAATATCTACCTGGTTTAATGTTCACAGATGGCTGATGAACGAAGGTGAGAGGAGTCAGAGGAGTTAGTGAATACAGAAGTAGTGTTGTAAGTAGCAGGAATGTTAATTAAAAGTGTCTTGTGTGCTCTCGTTATAATGATTGACTTTTCAGTAGATCATTGTCCTAACCCCTCTCTCTCTCTCTCTCTCTCTCTCTCTCTCTCTCTCTCTCTCTCTCTCTCTCTCTCTCTCTCTCTCTCTCTCTCTCTCTATCTATCTATCTATCTATCTGTCTATTTCTTAACTGCTTCCCTTGACACTCGCCTTGGTTCTCTCTCTCTCTCTCTCTCTCTCTCTCTCTCTCTCTCTCTCTCTCTCTCTCTCTCTCTCTCTTAGAATTATTACACGACGTAACACAACACAGCCGAACTAAGCGAATCCAGAACACAGCGGATTTACATATATTCATGAGAGAGAGAGAGAGAGAGAGAGAGAGAGAGAGAGAGAGAGAGAGAGAGAGAGAGAGAGAGAGAGAGAGAGAGAGAGATGCCAATTCAAGATTCAAAAAGCAAATCGTAAGAAGACAAAGAATTTCAATCTGGGAAGTGAGTCAGAGAGAGAAA
>NC_087182.1:2886254-2888754 GCF_035594125.1 Scylla paramamosain
GGAAAATATAGATACAGACAGACAGACAGACAGACAGACAGGTAGATAAACAGACAAGGAGAAGAAAAAAGTAATAATAAAGGAAAGAATAAAGAGGAAAGAAAGAGAAAGACGAAAAGTAGAATATCAATAAAAAGTGGGAAGAGGAGAGCAATTATTGTTGTTATTATTATTATTATTATTATTATTATTATTATTATTATTATTATTATTATTATTATTATTACTGGTGTCACAGCTAAGTTCGCCTCCTCCTCCTCCTCCTCCTCCTCCTCCTCCTCCTCCTTCTCCTTCTTTTTCTCCTCCTCCTCCTCCTCATTATCACCACGACCCAGCGCAAAAAAAAGAAAAAAAATAAGAAAAAGAAAAATTAAACCACAAACTCATCTCTCTCTCTCTCTCTCTCTCTCTCTCTCTCTCTCTCTCTCTCTCTCTCTCTCTGGGTGGCGGCGCAGGCTGTCGGCGCCCTGAAGTAATGGAAGGACAGGCCAAGGGGCGCCTTCTCCCACCCCGGCCCACACCTCGCGCCGCGCCCTGTGTGTTCCTGCCGGGGTGGTGGTGGTGGTGGTGGTGGTGGTGATGTAGTGAAGTGTGGCGTCTGAAGTGTTGATCAATATAATGTGTGTGCGTGTGTTTGGTTGTGTTTGGTGTGTGTGTGTGTGTGTGTGTGTGTGTGTGTGTGTGTGTGTGTGTGTGTGTGTGTGTGTGTTGATAGGTGTAGAAAATTAACATGATACACGTACAAACAAACACACATACATAAACACACAAATATACAAACACACACACACACACACACACACACACACACACACACACACACACACACACACACACAGTAATAATAATAATAATAATAATAATAATAATAATAATAATAATAATAATAATAATAATAATAATAACAATAGCAATAATAATAATAATAATAACAATAATAATAGCACAACAACAACAACAATAACAACAACAACAACAACAACAACAACAACAACAACAACAACAACAACAACAACAGCAACAACAACTACAACAACAACAACCAAACCCAAAAAAAAACAAAAAATAACAACAAACAAGAACAAAGAAGAAGAAAAGAACAACTGGACAACCAAGAAAGAAATAAAGTGAAAAATAAAAGAACTACGAAGTTTAAAAAAAAACTTTCGTATCATCTAAGTTCTTTACCCTCTCTCTCTCTCTCTCTCTCTCTCTCTCTCTCTCTCTCTCTCTCTCTCTCTCTCTACTCTCGTCCTCCTCCTCGCGGTAAGTGATCCCGACGTGTTTGTTGAAGTTTTCCGGCTCAATCCTCGGCAGTGTCAGTCAGCCAGCGACCCTCCCTCACCCCTGGCGGCCTCACACACACACACACACACACACACACACACACACACACACACACACACACACACGATGGAGCTAGAGTGTTATGATTTACGATCTTCACCACTGCTTTTATTATTAACCCTCAAAATTCCTGTGGCTTCTTGGAATATATTAAACTGGTACATTTCAATTCTAAGTCTCACAAAAACTACATATTTCACTGGACACGACAGAGTTTATTAATTCTTTCACGCGATACGAGACAGTTTTGTTTTGTCTTTTTTTGTATAGGAGGGACACCGGCCAAGGGCAACAAAAATCCAATTAAAAAAAAAATATTGAGATGCCGGTCCCCGAACAGCTAACAGCACAGTAAGTAATGAATGAAGTCTTTATAACCATCTACAACAAAGGCGATGAAAAAAATAATAGAGTCTGTTATTTCTACCCACATCAGAGTTTGGATGTGGCTGTACAACGAGTAAAGATGTCTCAGGAGTGATTGGTAATAGGGAAAGGTGTGTCAAATCGTGTAATCTGAGCCTTTAAATAAGAGTATAAGCCAGACACATATGCAAAAGATAGACTTTCATTATTTCATTATTCCCCGTATTCGGAAACGCTTTGCTCTCTCTCTCTCTCTCTCTCTCTCTCTCTCTCTCTCTCTCTCTCTCTCTCTCTCTCTCTGTCACCACTATTTTCAAAGGCCACAGACATGATTATCTGGGTTCTCAAGACTATTTCTCCTGTTAATAATGTAGAAATCTTGTTAATCCGTCAGTAAAACCCGAACAACACCTTTAAAATCCCGTGTAGCTTCAACTATTTACATGCTTTTCAGAGTAGCGGAGGTGCGGCGCAGAAGTGTTTCAAAATATGGTTCTATAGAATACTAACACACACACACACACACACACACAAAGAAGGTAACAGAAGGTACGAAGGAGAAGGAAGGAATGAAGGAAGGAGGGGAAGAAATATACATACGGAAAGGAATGTTGATAAATGAGCGCATGTGACAGATAAAACAAACCCTCCTCCTCTTCCTCTTCCTCCTCCTCCTCCTCTTCTTCTTCTTCCATCTCCTCTTAGCACCTGGTGGAGGAGGTAAGAGGGTAAGGGAAGGGAAGAAGGGGAAGGGGTTCTCTCTCTCTCTCTCTCTCTCTCTCTCTCT
>NC_087182.1:2896254-2898754 GCF_035594125.1 Scylla paramamosain
AAACTAAAGAAAAATATATAATGATGATAATAACGAACAAAAAAAAAAAAAAATGAGATCAAACTCGTAAATATATCAACACACACACACACACACACACACACACACACACCAAACCATACATATATAACAAACGGTAACATTATATAACGCATCTCTCTCTCTCTCTCTCTCTCTCTCTCTCTCTCTCTCTCTCTCTCTCTCTCTCTCTCTCTCTCTCTCTCTCTCTCTCTCTCTCTCCTATAACGAATGGCAGGGCGTGGTGGTGACAAGTACAGAGTGGAAGTAAGAAGATGGGATAAAGGATGGGTGGTGATGGTGGTGGTGATGGTGGTGGTGATGGTGGTGGTGGTGGTGGTGGTGATGGAGGTGGTGTTGGTAGGGAGGTGAAGCCTTGTAGGAGGATGTATGGGGGAGTTAATGGAGGAGGAGGAGGAGGAGGAGGAGGAGGAGGAGGATAAGTGGGAGAATTTGATGGGAAGAGTTTAATGGGTGAGAGAGAGAGAGAGAGAGAGAGAGAGAGAGAGAGAGAGAGAGAGAGAGAGAGAGAGAGAGAGAGAGAGAGAGAGAGAGAGAGAGAGAGAGAGAGATCCTCCAACAAAAGACTGGAAAAAAGCAAAAATTAAACAATTATAGAATAGAATCAATTTATTCCACCCAACATCATCATCATCATCATCATCATCATCATCATCATCATCATCATCATCACAATACATTCCTCTGTTAACTTTATTTCTATGATGTGATATACTTACACACACACACACACACACACACTCTCTCTCTCTCTCTCTCTCTCTCTCTCTCTCTCTCTCTCTCTCTCTCTCTCTCTCTCTCTCTCTCTCTCTCTCTCTCTCTCTCTCTCTCTCTCTCTCTCTTTCTTACACACGTCACAACCTTGTCACACCAAAGATACCTGGTATGGGAGGAGGAGGAGGAGGAGGAGGAGGAGGAGGAGGAGGAGGAGGACAGGTGAGGAAAGACAGGAAGATGATAGGCAAGAATAAAGAGGCAAAGAGAAGAATGGGTGATGAGAGGAAGGGTGAACAGAAAGAAGGGAAGAGGAAGAGAAGGAAATAAAGAACAGATAATGAGAGGAGGGGAGGGAAAGGAAGGGAGAGTGGAGAAGTGATAGAGGAGAAGAAAATAAGAAAGTGGAGATATGGAGATGGGGAAGGAAGAAAAAAAAGATGAAGGAATAGAAAAGCAACATAATAATAATAATAATAATAATAATAATAATAATAATAATAATAATAATAATAATAATAATAATAATAATGATAATAACAGCAACATGAACATATACACTTTTTCACTATACTTCTCTCTCTCTCTCTCTCTCTCTCTCTCTCTCTCTCTCTCTCTCTCTCTCTCTCTCTCTATCCTTACTCCTGTTTCTATTCCCTTTCTGTTTCTCACGTCTGTTCCTTCCCTCCCTCCCTTCTTCCTCTTCCTTCATTCCTTCCATTCCTGCCAAATTCCCCGCCACGTCTATTTCAGGGTTGTGTCGCGGCCTCCTCCTTATATTCGGGTTGTGATCCTTATAATTAGCTTATCTTTATTTGTTTACTTATTTGTTTATTTTTCGCTTGATATGACTTTGTTTTTGTTTTTTCAAGTAAGGAAATCTGTAACCGCGTGTTTTAATTTTTGTTTTATTTGTTTGTTTATTTATTTGTTTGTTTGTTTGTTTGTTTTCAGTCAGAGTTGGTTATTTCATCATCCTTTTTTTTTCCTTGTAATTCTTTTCTTTCTTTTTCCTCTTCATTTTTTTTATTATCTCTTCTCGTTTGTCTTTGTCCTCCTCCTCTCTCTCTCTCTCTCTCTCTCTCCCTCTCTCTCTCTCTCTCTCTCTCTCTCTCTCTCTCTCTCAGTTCTCCCTTAACTCCCATGTTTCATTCTTTCTTATCTATCTCCTTTCTTTCTCACTAATCCTCACTTCTCATCTTTCCTAAACCTTCTTATTATCTCCCTTTTCTTTTCCTCCTTACTTATACTTTCCTTCTCCTCTTCCTCCTCCTCCTCCTCTTCCTGCTTCTCCTCCTTCACTACGCCACCAAAATAAAAAATAAGAGACAAGATACTGAAAAAAATCTATTAAATATATTCAGAGTACAGGTAACAAATTAATTAAAGCAGGTAGAGCAGTCTTCTGTACTAGCAAGGTGGATCCGCTAACCCTTCTTCTACTCCTCCTCCTCCTCCTCCTCCTCTTCTTCTTCTTCCTTCCAGCAGGGACCTATATTTTTCAAGGCTCACTCTTCCGAAATATAGAAATAAATGGAGATGTAAACGATAATTCTTATGCTATTGAAAGACAGTCTACGATTTTTCTACCATAACAGCACGAAAGTATACAGGAATGACGGGACGACACACACACACACACACACACACACACACACACACACACACAGCCAAGACACCATTCGCTACACTCATGATGAACAATACAGTGATACATACAGACGTACACAGTGCAATCGTGGACACA
>NC_087182.1:2903754-2991254 GCF_035594125.1 Scylla paramamosain
CGGCGGAGGCTGCCTGGTGAGGGGCGGCGGGCGGGAAGGGTCCCGGGGGCGGCGGCGCGGGCGCGGCGCCGTCGTCGCCGTGCAGCACCTCCATCAGGTAGGCGATGTAGGAGGTGGCGAGGCGCAGCGTCTTGATCTTGGACAACTTGGTGTCGGCGGGCACGTTGGGGATGCACTCCCGCAGCTCCGCGAAGGCGTTGTTGATGCTCTGCGTGCGCCGCCGCTCCTTCTTGTTGGCCGAGCTCTTGCGGCGCACCATGCGGCCGCAGTCATCGTAGAGGGTGTCGCCGTCCCAGTAGTGCGTCGGGCAGGGCGGCAGCACAGAGCCCGCGTCACCGTAGGACACCAGCGGAGGGGGCGGCGGCGGGGCGCCCTGGCCGCCGCAGAAATCGGGCGGCGTGTGATGGTGGTGGTGGTGGTGATAGTGATGGTGCGGGTGGTGGTGGTGGTGGTGTGGTGGCCACTGTGGTGGTGGCGGGGGCGGCGGGGGCGGCGGTGCGGGGTAGGCGCAGTAGGGGTAGCCGGGCCAGCCGCCCTCGCACCCTGATGACATTGTCCAGACTCCCGCCGCCGCCACGCACCGCCACACCTGAGCCGCCGCCACCTGGCCCAGCCTCCAACACGTCACGCGGGGGCGGAGCCGGCCCTTGCGTCACCGAGGGGGTGTGGCTCCCGGGGCGGGGCGGGGCGCGGGGCGGGGCCAGCGCGGAGCGGCGGCCACCATGGTGTTTGGGGGACACACGCCGCCTCACCCTCACCTAATGTCCCCGGGTGAGCCTTCCAGCGGCGGGTGGCAGGCCAGCAGGCTGTGAGCGGCCCGGCGGCAGCCTTCACACGCCGCGAGCCTCCGTGGGTGGCGCCTGACCCACGTGTGAAGGCCCCCCAGGCACGCCGACTGTCCCTGAGGGTATGTCACCCCGCGGGCACCATACACCTGTCCCTTCACCGCACACATGTTTCCTTAATGACGCGCCTCGTCCCTCACCAAACACCTGTCCCGCCACACACCCGCCCTCCCCGCACACCTTAAACCACACACACGCACAACAACCCTTTAAAAAACACACAAGCACAACACACCAACCCACCGAAACACACACACACACACATACACACACTATCGCCGCTATCCGCCATAATTAAGTTCAGGCTTTCCGTGAGTAACAGACTTTATCGGCATCTAAACAAACCCTCAGCAACCCTCTCTGCGCTGCCACTTCCCTGCCTCCCCTCTCCTTCCCCGCCCCGCCACCCCCCAGGCTCCCCTCGCCTCCCCCCGCCCCGCCACTCCCCAGCTTAATCGGTTTGTGTTTGTTTGTGTTGCCTGACCCGCCGCACACACCGTCACCATCACCGCTATTCTTTTCTTTGTTTTTTTTCTTCTTTTTTCTGTTTTTTCTTTATTCTATTATTTATTTATTTCACTATCTTTTAATGGTCTTTCATCGTGTCCTCCTTTTTCTTCCTTTGCCTCTCTTCTCCTTCGTATTTTTTTTCTAATTATTTCCTGTTTCCGTATTTATTTTGTGTCTATTTTCTCTTTTATTATTACTTTTTTTTTTTTTTTACTTCTTATTACTCTCCTCCTCCTCCTCCTCCTCCTCCTCCTCCTCCTCTTCCTGCTCCCTTTTCCTTCTGCTCAGTATCTTCCTTCTTCTTATGTTCTCTTCTTTATTTCTTCATCTATTTCCTTCATTCGCTTTTACCTCTCATTCCTCGTGCCTTTCTCCTTCTCCGTCTCTTCCTGTTCATTTTTCTTATCCAACATTCTTTCTTTCTTCCCTTTTCTATTTTGTCAATATCATTTAGTTACTATGTTCGTATTTTCTTAAGTTAATTCATTTTCTTTTTTTCTCTTTCTCTCTCTGATATTTCCTTCTTCTCTTCCTCTTCCTCCTCCTCTAATTTTCCTCCTCATCTCTTGTTCAGCATCACTTAAGACACTTTTCCTTTTTTCTTATCTTGTTCCCTCTTTCTTAATCTCTTCGTTAATTCTACCTCTCCTCCCTCCCTCCTCCTCCTCCTCCCCCCCTCCTTTATGCCTTTATCTATCCGCTTTCACTCCTCCCTCTCCATTTCCTCCTCCTCCTCCTTCCTCTGTCTTTTCTCCTCCTCCTCTTTCTTCTCTCTGTTTTTACTTCTTTTTGCTTATTATCTTCCTTCTTCGTATTCTTCTGCTATTATCTTCTTCATATTTTTCTACTACTACTTCTCATGTCCTCTTTCTGGTTTTATTCCCCCTTCCTCCTCCTCCTCCTCCTCCTCCTCCTTCTCCTCCTCCTCCTTCTCCTCTTTCTGCTCCTTCTCCTTATACTACACACGCTCTTACTCATCCTTATCATCTTTCTCCTCTTACCCCGCACGGACACACGCACCATCACCACCACCACCACCGCCGCCACCACCACCTTTAACAGAACACACTGATACAAACCGAGAGAAATGTAAAACCATGCGTGGGGTGTTTTATCATTAATTTAAAACACCATTCTCTCTCTCTCTCTCTCTCTCTCTCTCTCTCTCTCTCTCTCTCTCTCTCTCTCTCTCTCTCTCTCTCTCTCTCTCTCTCTCTTAATACAACCAAACCTGGGGCATTTTGTCATTAACTGAATAGCATCTCCGCTTCTTGTCTCCATCGTTTCCTCGTTAATAATAATAATAATAATAATGATAATAATAATAATAATAATAATAATAATAATAATAAGAAGAAGAAGAAGAAGAAGAAGAAGAAGAAGAAGAAGAAGTTTTAACCTTTTCAGCAAGTCATAAAAGCTAACATGAGGAACTTCACTACTAATTGAACTCTATTTTCGCTATTTCCTTCAGTCGCATCTACAAATATAAATATACAAATATAAAATAATAATAATAACAACTTTTCACCTATTCAACATCAAATAGAACCAACCCTAGGGAATTTTATCATTAACCTAACACCATTTTCGCCCTGCCTCACTCCTTCGCACCCTCACACAGAAGATAAAACAAATAAACAAAAAAATAACTCCCTCACCCTATCAACATCTAATAGGGACGCCATAACTTCACAGGCGGGAGAATATTACCCGTTAAAAATTCCCAACTGGCAACAACAGCCATAATACTGATAGCGGTGACGTCACAGAGGCGCCGCTATCACTTGATTTACGATTGGCCGGCGACTAGGGAGACAACTGACGTCATTAATGCGCAGCTGGAGAATGGCCGCTAAAAGGGAATCAAACACTAACACACGCAGGCGACGGGGACTCGGTTCTCTTCCTGGTTCTTGATATACAAAGGGAAATGTCTTTGAATTTAGACCAAGGACCGCATTCTTAATTCAACGCTGTCTTGTCTTGTCTTTTGACAGGTTCTTGAAGTCACTGGGGCTTTCGAGGGAGTTTTTCATGTAGTTAGATATCAAAGGAAAGAAATATCCATAAAAAAAAAAAAAAAAACGATTAATAATAGCTGTAGTTTGAAAATAGTAATGAAAGAACAAGGCGTTTCAAAAATAAGGATCGGGGTAATTTCTTTTAACATATTCTAGAAGGCATGTCAAAGTTTTCGTGATTCTAGTGACAGTTAAACACGGACTCTGCACTAATGATAAAATAAACCCATGAGAACACGATAAATCACCTCCGTTGGTCTCTGCAAATGCTCCCTAATTGAGAACAAAAGTTTCAAAATACGACGAGAGCCTTACGTGAGGGCGGTGAGATGGGGAGAAAAAGAGAGTCTGGGTCTGGGTCTGGGCAGTGTGAGAGGTGCGTGGGAAGCCGTTGCCGTTCGCTCGCCACTCACCCTCACACACAGAGCCGCCATTATAATTACGGCAGCCTAGCCCAACACCGCCACCGTCGCCAGAAATACACTACCACTCACTCCAAGCCGCGTGGGAAATGCTTGAAGGGGCAGAGGAGCGGGGGAATATTACATTGCTGAAGGGGAGACGTGGGGCGCAGGGAAAAGGGTACAGAACGGGTATCCGGGAGGGGCAGTTCCGTGAGGGGGTGAAGGAACAGTGTAACAAAATAAGTTATCAGGTCCTGCGTGGTGACGTCATCTGGGTGTAATATTAAACATTGATTTAGTTGTCCTCGTAAAAGAGATGCACGTCCTAATAAGGGGGAGAGAGGAAAGGGGTTAAGAACGGGGATGTGGTTTAAAAATAACTCTTCTGCCTGTGTATTTCTAGCTGCACATCTCTGAATAGTGTGATTATGAAGCGACAATGTTATATAGAGTAATGTTTTCGTGTGGTGAACAATGCTTGGCTTATCCTTCTTGGTTGTGCCTGATTCTGTGGAAGTTTAAAAATAGCGGCGGTCTCCTGATACGCTTCCTGACTTCATAATGGTCCCCAAGAACGAGATAGGCTTTGAATCTGCCACCAAGATACGCCTAGCCACTAATTATTTGTCTACGTGTGTCTTGTGTTCAGTAAGCGTGTTGCAAACGTTAGGCTTCTGTGTTGGGCATTTTTGTTTCTTGTTTCCTTCGGTTATGACAAGTTCTTAGGAAATTATTTTGCTCTCTCTCTCTCTCTGTAACAACAAAAAGAAACATAAAAAAAACGTAGATATGCAAAATAAGCCCGTAATCAGTATCAAAACATAGAAATAAAAGACTAGGCTACAACTAATAATCTCGCCAACACCTGCCACAAGACACCTAAGCATTGGAACACGGCTGCATATTGAATCACCTTAACGAAACCAGCACAGTCTTCATTCATGCATATTATGTCAGCTAAGGGAAGGAGGTGCTCAGAAACGCATTCCTCCCTCTCCCTCTCCCTCATAACGAGAACACATCAACAAGCACATCACGCGCCACCACGCCCTCTGACACTGTGCAGCCCACCCCATTAACAGTGCTCACTCTCTCCTTGTTATCGTTTTTTTCTTCCTACATCTCGATAGAAAAGTGTCCCAGCTTACACTCTCTATAATTCCAAGCAGTTTGTTGCATGGAACGTTACCGGTTATTGAAAAGTCCACGTGGTAGGTTTGGTGGGATTTTTTGTAAAGTAAAATCCTCAATACGTGAGATTTAAAGTTAATGATAAGTTTTGATGATCAAGAAGCCAAAATCCTTATCAAAATACATTAATATGATCAAATTAAGGCATACTTAATGTTTTGCTATAAACTGTTTAAAATACTAGGATGATCGGACCTTCCAATGTTACTGGTCCGAAACACTGGCGAACACTGCTTTGTGTAAAAATGTATTATGCATATTGTGCTATCGAGCATAATCTCATTCTCATGCATATTATTAACAGTCTGTTCCTTCGAAAGCAACGCTAGAATCTTGAAACACTGAAGCTTTAACCCAGCAAGGAAATGCTTCCATTGTATTTCAGTGTACAATGAACATTACCCAGTGTGTATCAAAAGGTTTTAATCAGCTGTGGACTGGCTTTTCAAAAAATATGAATTCAAACCAAATAAGTGCAATTTGAGTTCTCACTCAACTTAATTTTTATTATTATTATTATTATTATTATTATTATTATTATTATTATTATTATTTATTTATTTATTTGTTTGTTTATTATTTATTTATTTATTTATTTATTTTATTTTATTTTTTACATATGAGCTAATGCCCTAATAAAATTCCTTAACATTAGTAATACATTAACAGATTACATAAAACGCGCTCCCCGAGTAGCGTGTGCCGCCGCGACGCAAAATCGGCCTTCGTTGACGGTAGTTTACATTATATAAATAGAGGATTTGTTGGTTTCAACCAATACACCGTACGTAACTATAGTCTTCTTTCGCAGTCTACATCTCACTGTTTGGAGCATTTCTAACTCCATTTTACCCCGTCGGAAATTAATAATAAATTTATCATATGGGGATTCCATGGGGTGCGAAGCCCCCGTTTAGATTACAAAATGTCTGGTTAGAGTAGTTTACCTTATGGAGGAGTCCAAGAGTGAGAAACACCCACGGTTAGGTTACAAAATGTTAGGTTAGTTTATTTTATTGGGAGAGGGTCCAGGGAGGGGCGAAGCCCCCGCGGTTAGGTTACAAAATGTTACGTTGTTAGTTTACTTTATGCGGGGGTCCAGTAGGTTTTGGAGGGAGGGGTCGAGAGGGATAGTATTGGTTGAAACTGCAAATTTACTTGAATAGATCCTAAGATATTCAATATAATTTCTGATAAGATATCATACAATTTGAAGGCATGGCCAGCAAACACTGGCCTGCGCCGTTGCAGTGACCTACCCTGGGTCACCCCCGCTAAGCCACCTAGTCTTTACCTATTCCTCCTAATATAGATACATTACACAGACTTACTGTATCGTCTCCGCTTCCCGCCGCCTTCAACTTCTTGACACTGTCCTCCATTCAGTGCCCGCCAGCTCCTGTTATCACTGAACACAATTAAACAACACAGCGCGAGGATTGGAACTTGTTTACCTTCAACGGCATGTCCTCAGTGTTGCCAACTTCAAATTTCAGATGGCATTAGACATTAATTAAAATGCGCTAAAACGTCACTGACAGTTTCAAATTTCCACACTAAATTTGAAGCTAAAGTTTTCTACATATGAAGTCGATTCCACCCTTTTATAATGCTTAAATGTTGTGAAAAGACTACATTTACTGCCGAAGCATTGCTTTGGTAACACTGCATCTAATCCGAGTACGTGTGAATTTCGCTGTTTGCTTTTGTCTGCGTTTTCAGTCTTGAGTTAGAAAAAAATATATATATATCGTTGATTCACGTTTCCTTTAACTGATTTCGTTTTTCACCTTCATCATCCTCCGCATATATGTGAGTTTATTCCTTTATTATCTTCAGAAGCTCTAAGTTCGCTGTACCGTACATAAGACATTCATGTTTCGCTTTATGGAATTCGCCCCACGCAAAGCTACTGAAAAGCCGTAAGTATATATATATATATATATATATATATATATATATATATATATATATATATATATATATATATATATATATATATATATATATATATATATATATATATATATATATATCCTTCTCTTACCAACTATTATTTTGTTTATTCTTTGTAGTGTTATATGACCCTGCTGTTGTGGCGCAAAATTTTTTTTCTCTTTCTCTCTCTCTTGTAGCTCGGCGGGAGGAGCTGGTCAGAGTATATAGACTTAAACTATAAAACATAGTCTATATACTCGGGAGTTGGTGAGTCTTATATACTAAGGCGCACTTACTTAACTTAATTAATTACAACTATAGCAGGTATGATGACATCCAATGAGTTATCTGTTATCACGATATATTTGCTTCACAACATATCTGGTCACTGGAAAAATATATATATGGGGGAGGGGGGGTGTTTACAATGACGTGTGTATTTACAATTAATAATTTTGTCTCAGCTACAGAAGACAGATGACAGTAATGACAGCCGAAAATTAAGGTACTCATCAGCCAACCCAGCCAGGCCACCTCCGCCTTACGTGAGTGTCTGATTTTCATGTTAATTCCAGCTACACGTGTTTTGCTTCTTTGTCTTATTTACCTTACACAGCACAAACTCTGCATACAACAGTACCATATAGTGTGTGTGTGTGTGTTTTACAGGGTCTCGTCAAGCTTGTAATGTCTCCTGCGTGTGTGTGTGTGTGTGTGTGTGTGTGTGTGTTGGCCTAGTGAATAAGTTACCTCCTACACCAGTGCTTCTTTCTCTTCATGTTAGGTGCTGTGAGTACAGAATTGTAGCTTAAGTAATTCTACATGTTTTCTATTGTTTCCCAATTATTCTTCATTACACAATAAACAATAACTCCACACTACTGTAAAACAATTATCATTACACTACATGTTTTTTCTTCATTTTTTTTTGGCAAATTAATATGAGTAATCTAAGTAAATAACAGTTTTATTCTCATCCTACGAGGATCAAGGTAAAAATTATCCAGGATGACACTTGTAAATAAAATGAGTTTGTTAAGAATATTAAAACAGTGAACAGCAAGTGTATACATGACAGTGTATTCCTGTGTTCTCATAGGAAGAGTTCTATTGCTTTGTTCAATGACAGCAGGGCATCATCAAGGGAATAACAACATAACTTACTAGTAATGCACAGAAGTAACATAACTTAGTAACACTGGATAAATATGATAAAAGAAATGCTGACTGTAAGTGACTTCTACAAAATGCCATGGTTGCTACAAGTGTATAACAAGTCTTCACTTAGAAAGGCATAACAAAACTGAAGAGATTTACATCATGACTGTGAGATGCGAGTCTTACTTTGAAATGGATGCATTCACACCAACACACACAGTGTCTCCACTGTGGAATGCATCCTCACTGTCCCAATAAGATGCACACATTCATTGAAAGGCATGTCTTCAGTCTGAAATGTATCATGTTTTCATCCTGAAATGTACATTTCCATGTTATAATGTAAACATTCATGGAGAAATTTCATTACATGAAATGTATGTCTTTCTTTCCAATCTTGTATGTCTACCAGGACACAGACAGGAAGAGGGATCTGTGGGGTGAAGACAGCCTACTGGCCTATCACAGGGAGGTATGTATATATATATATATATATATATATATATATATATATATATATATATATATATATATATATATATATATATATATATATATATATATATATATATATATATATATATATATATATATATATATATATATATATATATATATATATCATATGAAGAAAAGCTACTTGCAAACACAACCAAAGTAACCAAGACAAAGCTTTAGAGAAAGAAGCCAGTAAACAAAAGTTTCAACAACACTGTACATCCTGATTCAAATAAACTAATTTCACTGACAACTGTTCAAATGATGAACATCTTTCTAAACTGAATCATAAAAGTAATTTGGACCACAATTTGATAACAAAATACTGGAAATATAAAAGACCAAGACCCCTGATGAGGATATTTATCACCAAAACCTAATGATGTGTAGAAAACCAGGAAGTGCAGGAATATTACTTTCTTATTACCTACAACCAACACTAGAACACATGAGTGGCTCCCTGTAGCACTGAAGGAGCCCAATGGCCACACCAAGCCACACCTCTGCTGCACCACCACCTCCTCACCTCCCTGTGCCTAACAGAAATTGTATCCAAAATCCACTGGCTATTCAAACATAACATTCTTATACAAAGGTACAGTTGGAAGACAAACTGAGTATTAACTTCTTCAATGATCAATATTTTTGACCTCACATTTCTCACGACAAAACTCTTTTCTTCTAGAGCTAATACTTCAAAACTCAATCTTCATTATGAACAAAAATAAACTAAGAATGATTATAACAGCAGATACAAGGAAGCAAGTCAGGTATCCACACCTACCACACCTGAGCAAAGAGGGAGTGAATCAGCAACCTGTCATGGGTGAGGTTCCTAGCTTGGTGTCTCATCTCACACCGCAGATTTGTGTCAAGCCACAGAGATAAAGCTAAAATGCTAAGCAGAAGGTGAACCGAGAGAGCACCCAGAGAGTATGATGACCACACTTCACTGTATGTTTATATCTAATCCTTAACAGCTTCCCAGCTACCCTTCTTGAAACAAACCATTACATTCACACACCAACAGACACAATACTTCTCTCAAATCACTGGACTCTCTCCCTGGCCCTCCTCATATCAGCCAGTACTCTTCCAAGTTACAGTATATCTCAGCTCCCAACATGACATTTTTAACATGATGCAAGTCTCAAATAGGGATGTCTTATGTACAAGTAAAATGCTGCTTCAAGAGATTTGTATCAAGACACCTCAAAAATTAAATTAGCCTTTCTCTTAAATCTTCTTGTTTCAGATTTTGAAATGACATTGTTTTTTTTTCTTATTTCCTCTTTTGTCCTTGAAAAGAAAGGAAAAATACTGATGAATAATGCCAACTCATGAAATCATTTTATACAATCAATCATCCTAAGAGCTGGGATATATGGTAACACAAACACACTGGCTAGTACTCTCCCAACCTTCACATACAATGCAACACTTCTCAAGCCTCAAACACAAACTAGCACTGCAACCTCCACACGCAACATAAACCCTCCTTCAGCCCCGCCACCAGCAACCACTTCTTTCAGTTCTGACACATGCCAACCATCACTTTCTCCCACCCTGTACACTCCAGCACAGAAGGCACAGAGAAAGTAAGCATGTTCTTTGCAATAATAAAGTCTCTCACTTAAAATATAAAGCTCTCCTACAGAATAGTGATAACAACACTAATGGTCATGATGATGATGATAAAATACAATAAGGACTAATGACAAGACTGATATCCAGAATAAATGAGGTTGGAACCCTTTGTTCAAATAAAGTTAATAAATATAGCACAAGACTCGTGTGTGTGTGTGTGTGTGTGTGTGTGTGTGTGTGTGTCTGCAAGGGGTGTAAACTTAATGCGAGGGTCCTGATGCCTACTTCTACTTCCTACACCATGTGAGGGTTAGGGATGTGCTCTGAATCAAGGAGGTGACTGTGACGGCTACAACTCTATGGCAAGTAGTAGTCTGGTAATGCTAAGGGGTTGTAGTAGTGCTTCTGCCATCATCACCACCACCACCAACACCACCACCACCACCACCACCACCACCATCTTCCTCACATCCACAATGTTCAGCAAACTAATAAACTCAAGAATTTTCACAACTATGCAAACTGGCCCAAAAAAAAAACAAGGAATTTGAAAACCTAAAAGAGTACAATTGAAGCTGCAACTCAAACTGTAAATTTAAACTCTCCAAAACACACAAAATTTTGGAAAACATTTGGAATGGTCACTCAATTAGTAAATAATGGATAAAGTGCTCTTGTAAGTAACCAGACTAATACTACAGTTGGATCTGATGGCCCTGTCCCAAGTGCAGCCTCGGCCACAGCAGGGAAGCAGTGTGGGGCCTCAACAATACACACCAGTCATAACCTTGTTAACCAGGCAGCAATTCAACGCATCATAAAACACAATCACTCTATGCAAAAGATTAACCCAAATACTCTGTAAAGTAGCAGTGCTCTTCATTTATATATATATTTATATAATCTTTCAGAAAATTTTAATGGCTTTTTGCTTTACTTATGCTGCGAGTCATGTACTTAGAGGTGGAACTGCTGCCATTCTTCTCTGAGGCGTGTCCCGAGGCAGGTGGACACCGCGGCACGATGGTGAACAGCATGATGTTGAGGTGCTGGCAGATCTCTAGACACACCTGCCGGCAGTACTTCACCACGTCGTAGATCACGTATGCCTGGAAGGTATATTCACACTTCAGAAACAAGCAGGCACAGTGAAGGGAAGTAGCCTGATCAAAAGTAACCATCAACATGAAGCAGCTGTCAGGATCATGTAGTACTTACACACACGACATAAAGTAAGGTTCTCTCAGGGATGGGACAGTTGAAGTACTGGTTGAGGAAGAGTGCACCAGGGCCCAGGAGTGAGGAGTCGCTGTATGCCATCTCACTCTTGGTCATGTGAGCCACCTGCATATACAGACAGTTGGTTACTAACAGAGAACACCTCAAGTCTGCTGGTTACTAACAGAGAACACCTCAAGTCTACATATTTCACAATATCACTGAATCACATCACAGGGAATGACACAAACTGGATATTATTACACCATCACCTGAAAGTAGAAGAATTAAAACATACTTGAAAAAATTACATATTCTAAAAAACTAACTTATTGTTAAGTGTACTATTTCTGAAACTGCGGATGTGTACCTCACTATCATATTTCATTAACATAACCTTAGAAAACAAGAATAGGCTATATATACTGCATTCTATTAATTCCAAACCTATGAAAAAAATGTCAACTTTATCTAAATGACCTTAATGGAGCACAAGTTTCATCCTCCTTGAATATATTTGGTAAAACAAGAACAGGAGTGGTATGGAAACTGAGGATGAAGCACAAGTACTGTTACAAATTCTCATATTTCAACAACAGATCTTCCTCTCTTAGTTTCATCCTCCTTGAATATATTTGGAAAAACAACAAGAACAGGAGTGGTATGTATGGAAACTCAGAGTGAAGCACAGGTACTGTTACACATTCTCATATTCCAACAACATATCTTCCTCTCTTGGTGACAAAGACCTGCAGCTCAAACATAAAGGATATTTGGAACTCATTTCCTGCACTAGCCAACCTTTCTGGAACCTTTATACAATACTTTTAGGGAGCAACAATTAAGCAAGCCATTTTCCCCATTTCTTACACATTAAGCCAGTCTCCTTCATACATAAAAACAAGAAGAGCCTAAGTTTCTACCACCTTTTGACCTCCTTTTTTAATCCACAAGCCAAGAATCCAAGCCAAGACTCACCACCAGCCTGTTAGTGACACGAGCAGACACGCATCCAAAGGTGAGCAAGTAAACAATGGGGTTCTGCAGGTAGAGGTTCTCAGGACTCTTCCAGGCAATGAGGACAGCCGGTGCCAGAATGTAGATGAGTGGCACGACAGGAGACAACACACTGGTTCCCTGCAATACATATCTAAATCAACACTGTGCTTAGTATATTGTATTAAGGTCTAGTCATGGTTAATAATTGACTTTATTAACTTTTACACTGATCTTCCACTGTGTTCAGCCTTTTATTTTAGTTTAAAGTCACTTGATCTGTAAGTAATCTCTTTATGAGGCTTTGTAAGACTATCAGAATATTAAGACACTTCTGGATCTAAATTAGCAAATCTTTTCAACCTTTATCCAACTTTCACGACAGATAATGAGCATTATTTTCCCTTGGCCAGCCTTCCTCACACATAGTACACAAACAGATGAATAAAAACTAATGAAAAGATCTGGAGACTTAAGATTGAGGGAGAACACAAAGCACAGTGGAAGTGAGCACAATATATTAACTGATTCAGCCATGACTTTACCAAACTAAGCTACACAATACCACGAACATACTTAGCTTTCTTTACTTTAAATCATCTCACACACCGGATTATCATTATACTCAGTAAATGCAGTATTCCATGTTCCTATCACACCATGCTTACAAAATCAGAATCACACAGCAAGAGATAAAAAGTATATTCACAATAATACTGTCACATTCACTATACATACAAGCATCAACACTAACACCACCACCATGCCATCAATAACATACATATGCACACATGCCACTACTACTTAACACTACCACTAAAGCAATCTGCCTCACATTCTAGGGAATACAAACACTATAAAGCAAGAGCAAGTAATTTAAACCACACTCCCATTTTCCAAGCAGTGCCATATGACCCTGTTGTTGTAGCACTTAGTCAATCACTCACTCAACTAATCTCATGTTTAAAGTACAGGATTCCACTTTTCAAATTTTAATCTGTTTACCTGCTCACAAAAACAGAAGTGGAAGTGTAACAGAGTGGCATAATACCTGGATGCTCTAACACAAGCACACTCACTGCACAAGATAAGCTGCCAGAGTGTAGAGGTCCAGCAGTAAATGGGCAAACAGAAGCATCTACCACTACCATCACTTGCAAGCATCACAACAAAGCAAGTGGTGGAGCAAGAGGCATATATGTAATAATAAAATCTTTTCTATAAGATTTTATGCATTCCAATACAGAAGTCTTCTATGACCAGCCACTGAGCCCTCGCTCCTTCAAGACATCAACAAAGCTGCTGGAGTTTAGTACAACACAAGCCACAAGTTAGACCTCTGTCCTCCCCTGCAGGATTCAAGAATGTCAGAGCTTGAGGATACAGTTACCAAACTTATTGAATCTACTTGATGAGAGCCACCACAGGCAGAAAAGATGAGGGTCAAGCCTACTCATCCTGCACGTGAGGGCCGCTAGGAAGCCCAGACTCACAGCAACAGTGGAGCCATTCTTGCCTGCACCCGAGTAGGGAACATCACACATGTAGAAGTACCCCAAGATCAGCTGGAACACCAGGATCCCCCACACTAATACGTACTGAACTGATATCTCCAAGTACGGCAGCTGTAAGACACCACACAGGGGACTGGTGTGAGCTGCAGGGAACCCCAAGCCAGGCCCCTGAGCATCACACAACACAGGTTACTGGTGCAATGGACTGCAGGTGGACACGAGGGTAACACAAAAAAATACCTTCTATCTACACACAAGGGTAACACATGGACAGAGGACCTTTCATCAACACCCACACAGTGATGTGATGGTGTTCGCCAGCACCCAACACTGAGAAACAAAGACAGATCATGGTTCATATTTCCCTTACATCAATTTTTCTCTCAGTTTTTCACTTTTCAGTCTTCATGCATTCTTGATATAAGCTCTTCATCAAATGATTTTGGCTACATCAAAACACTTATCTCCCTTTATCTGAATTCCTTTTGAAAGAACTTTTCCACAGCTCAGATTTATTACACTGAGCTTCTACTTATTCCCTTCATGACTATGTTGATTTTTCAAGATTTTGTAATGACAGGACTGCTGTGCTTGCCTGGACAATGCAACATAATCCAAACACACACACACACACACACACACACACACACCCACATAGTAGTCGGACACTCCCTGCTATCCCTTACTCTTCAGTCACTATGTGTAGAATGGAACACTGCCACTTACAGCAATGGTGGACCCATTCCGTCCGGCACCCCCCCAGAGGATGATGGGGAAAGTGTGCCACAGCTGAATTATCACTTGTGAGACACCAATTACTACATATATTGCGATAAACTCAATCCCTGTACCTGGAATCTGATACAAAGATTCATGGAGTTATTTTCAGGTGTTAAACAGCAACACAAAAGTGAAACAGGTTAGGAGCAAGGTTATGTGAGCCATGGCAGGGAAAGACAGCAAAGACAGGCAACATAGAGATAACACTAGTGCACTGGAGCATGACAGCAGCAGTGACAGCCTTCCCTTGCCCTTAGTGGTATGAGGCATCCTTGGGCACACAGTGGTCAGGCAAGGGACACTCATGCTCACCTAGTGCCATGCAGTCACCAAGAAATCATGTGCTGGGAAAAGGTTTGGGAGGAAAATGCAAAGAAAACATTAAACTTTGATGAAGAGGCAAATTAGTGAGGCAAAATGCACATCAGCAGACATGCAGGTGAGGCAGCAGTGATCAGCAGCAGTGTCTGTGGAAAGAGACTTACGGCAACAGTTGACCCATTGCGGCCTGCACCCCTCTCAACCAAAATTATCTTAAAATTGTTATAGAGGGCCACAAAGGCTGCAACAACCCCAAACAGCGTGGGGACACACTTGAGAGGCAGCCACAGCACTGGGACCTGAGGGCCACACAACACATCACTCACTTGCAAAATGTGACCAATATATGCACTGTGTGCCACAGAATATATCTTAATTCCTACTTATTGTACACAATTACAGTTTAAAGCCAATGTATAAATCAAGAATACATTTTTATAAAACAACATTTTTGACACTTGATGTAGGAGACTGCTCCATTACAAAATGCAGAAGTATGCAAACAGATTGATATGAATAGAATCTGGAGGATATTAACCCTTAGTACTGCAGTCATCTTTGGAATGAGAGTTTAATAATTTTTCTGACATCCAAACCTCAAAGAAATTACCAAATGAACATGAATTTCATACAGCTACTCATATGGAACAATTTGCAGGACATGATCAAATATGCTGAAAAAAAAAGACTGATTAAGGAGTACTGTACATAATTTGGACATGCAGAAAGAACGAGAGAGGAATCACTGATATAAAAAATATGTCAAGACATCTGTGGGTAAGTGTGGAGTAGATGAGTGCAAAAAATAAATAAACAGTATATAATATCTGTCCCATTCATATCCTATAGACATAAATGAGATTTTTCAAGAATTATCTACATGGTGTATAAAATTTGTGCCTTCTCTTTGTGTTTGTGGACAGAGGTGATAATCAAACAGCACCAGACCTTCAAGCCCTAACTAGACTGTCTTATTTACCTACATTACTCTACACTAACTGTGGTATAAGAGAAAAACCAGCTACAGCACAAAAGGATGTAACCTACAGTTGCTATTGTTTATCAGGAAGGGTATACATAAATGTTTGTTGGTATGTAATGAGTTGTGTGTATAATGTAAATGGAGGTACACTAACTCTGAATAATACATTAACTGAAAAGTAAACATACTGGAAAGGTCAGTATATCAAAAGCTGTGAGAAATGACATAACAGCGTGTGAATGTCAACAGGATGTGAGCGGCAGTTGAAGGATATCACTTGTTTGCTCTAACCTTATCTCTTATCTCAGTTTATTTCCTCTTTTTTCATCTCAGGTGATTAAATAACCCAATTCTTGAAAACTACTTATCCATGGAGGAAAAGACAAGGCATGTAAGAGAGAAAATGTAAGAAAGAGATAATGTGAGAGAAAGGAACGAAAGCACAATGAGGTGATTGGAGAAAACATGAACAGAATGCAATGAGAGTATATAAGGACTGGAAGAAAGGGAGACTCTTCAGGCACACATCTCACTGGGGACATTCTTAGAAACAGGAGTCTTATACAGATGGACAGAAGTCTTAAAAAATCTTGAGACAGAAGATAAACAAGTAACAAATAGGAATATAACATAGACAGAAATAAAAGATGTAACACTCTATATGATAGAAGAAAATGGAAATAAAAAATGATTAAAAGTAAAACTATAAACAAGCTCTAAATAAAGAATATGACAGAAAACTTAAATTAAATATGAAGGCTAAAAATAAAGCTAAAAATTAACTCTTATTTCTGAAACTGAGGGTAAAAATAAAGGCTAAAATTAAAGCTAAAAACAAACTCATATGCTGAATGACAGAAAAGATGAGAATAAGCATGAAAGCCAAAAATAAAGACAACACCAGAGCCTCACTGAACACGAGACAAGTAGAGGAGGCAGCAGTGTGAGCATTACCTTGAGGGACCAGAATTCTGAACCAAAGATTACAGATATCAGGTGGATGGCCATCACTCCAAACTGAGCTTCCGTCACATCCACCATCCCGAAACGCAAAGTGCCTGCATCACAAACAACCATTTAGAGGTACATAAATACATACATACATACATACATACAAGCATACATACACCAAGACTGTCTCCCTACAAATAAAGGGTGGTAGCAAAGACAAGGCACACAGCTTTCATATTCACACTCATTCACACTACTCTCCTAGTCCTTTACTACCTGATGGAGAAAAGAAAGTACTCCTGCCCCTCACCTTACTTAGAGCTAATGTAAATAAAAAAAATAAAAAAAACATGTTGCTTTCTATATGGATCTACTTTGTGAAAAATGTGTAGTATCATATATAATCAGTGAAAATGAACATAATGCATTAGCTTCAGTGTAGTAAAGCAATACAATGATCAACAATTAGTCACTTTATCTATTTTTTTTTTTAATATGATAGTATCTTGAATATTAAAAAAAAATGTGTTTTATTGAGCTTTGTAGATAAATACATTAGAAGATTTTGTAAGATGCAACTTAGAAACAATTTTTTTTCCTGTACTGTACAACAATCAATTAATAAATAACAACATAAATAAACAGATAAAAGTACACATGGTCATCATTATTATTACTGAAGATCAAGAAGGACTATAATAATCTGTATAAGTCAAGACATCAGTCACAATAACTGAGCTACATGGCCTTTCATAAACCACTCACACACATCAAACTTTCATCATGAGCAGCTCAACACACACACACACACACACACACACACACACACACACACACATATATAAAGAAAGAAAAAAAGAATATAAACACAAATAACACAACTGGATGACTGGGACTGCTAAGAATAGACCCAATGACTTGCAGCTTCCCTTACACCCCTTTGACTGTCTGTGCCACTACACCACTCTGCCTCTCAGCCTCTCAGCCACTCACCTGACACATATGTCTGCCAGTGTGCACAGTAGAACAGAGTCACTGCCATCATGCACTGGAAGAACATCCAGTAGGGAAGCGTCCCAAGTCGCACGGAGCAGCACACGCCCAGCGACACAAACACTGCAAGGTGCATCAATTTGTCTCATTAATCTGAACCTTCATGGCACTGCAACCAAGACTTGTGATACAGTGATTTATGATATGGCAATGACAAAATACTTAGTATAATAAATAAATACAGACAAATGGTTATGTGTAAACATTAAATTTTCAGAGTTACAAAATGCTAAACCAAATAATATCCTCTGTTCTGATTCATAAATATAGAATTTCTATTAAATAATCTTAATGTTTGCTCTGAGTCATAAATGTAGGATTCCTATTTATGAGGAGAAGAAGAACAGAACTCATAAATACTGAAAAATTGCATCACATGTTAAAAACTCAAAATCTACAATAAATTATTCATGAAAAATTTCCCTTTGTGAACATTTCTTCAGCAACATAACTCATTTCTAGGTCACACTGCACCTGCACTAACTGTGATCCACCTGTACAAATGAAATGCCTTTACAAAAACTACACAGAAAGTCAGAAACATCAAATAATAGTGCAAGTCCATTTCCTCTATTAAATGTGACAGGTGATTATTAAAGGTGTGATGCAGGACAGGGACAGTGAGGCTCTCTAAGGGTATCAGCCATGACAGGTGCTAAGTGAGGGGCTGTGGGCCATCACAGGCAGGTGTGGCCAAGGTGAAATATTTGGCAAGTGTCCCAGGGTTCTGTTATCATGTCAGTGTGTGTGTGTGTGTGTGTGTGTGTGTGTGTGTGTGTGTGTGTGTGTGTGTGTGTGTGTGTGTGTGTGTGTGTGTGTGTGTGTGTGTGTGTGTGTGTGTGTGTGTGTGTGTGTGTGTGTGTGTTGTCAAGAATTATGTCAACACCATCACAGCATATGAATGACCGGTGTAAATTATAAAATGAACTTGTGCATTGTTCTTGGATAGAAAATTTGTTGCAGGTGATTATATTAAAAGCAAATGTCTGGTGTATTCACTTCCCTGAATAACTTCTTAGATTACCAACTAACTAACCAATAATGCAAAATATTACTATTACTGCTATTAACAACCAAAGATTTCCACATACCAGATATATCCAATTATCAAGTAAGACAAAACTCCACTTGTATGAAAAACAGTGTATATGATTCCACAAACAATAATTGAAAAGTAAGTCAATCTCTCAGTGATAAGTCAATCCCCAGAGAGAGAGAGAGAGAGAGAGAGAGAGAGAGAGAGAGAGAGAGAGAGAGAGAGAGAGAGAGAGAGAGAGAGAGAGAGAGAGAGAGAGAGAGAGAGAGAGAGAGAGAGAGAGAGAGAGAGAGAGAGAGAGAGAGAGAGAGAGAGAGAGAGAGAGAGAGAGAGAGAGAGAGAGAGAGAGAGAGAGAGAGAGAAGGGAAATAGCCACATACTGAAAAATGAAAACATAATGAAAGAATTAAAAGACTCCTTCAGCTCCTCCTCCTCCACAATACTGAAGGAAAGAGCAGCAGGAGACTCACCAGTGGAAAGAGAGTCACAGCCATGGTCAAACAGCTCGCCCAGAGGAGAGGATGTGCCTGTACGCCGCGCCTGCTTGCCGTCGATGGCATCAAGACTCTGGTATATGAAGAGTCCAAGGGCACACAGGAAGCAGGCCCATCGTGGCACCTTAAGAGACAAGATAACAAGCAGAGGTCAGGATCAAGACAACACACCACTTTGTTTATCAGACCTAGAAACTTGTGCATAAGGTGGTAAGGTAACAAGTAGTGGTCAGGATCAAGACAACACACCCCCTTGTTTATCGGACCTGGAGATTTGTGCATAGATGGTAAGATAAGAGGCAGTGGTCAGAATCAAGGCAACACACCACCTTGTTTATCAGACCTGGAGAATTGTGCATAGGTGGTAAGATAACGAACAGTAAGGTCAGGATCAACACTAGCATTGTACCTTCATCTATCTTTTGAGTCACTGAGTTCCTTGTGTACTGTAGTCATGGGATGATGATGATTACTTCTTTACTTCTTCTGCTGGGAAAGCTTTTTGATTATCATTAGAGGGATCAGCCCCTTCAACTTCTTGCATGAATATTCATACATTTTTTTTCTTCTTATGTAGGAGGGACACCGGCCAAGGGCAACAAAAATCCAATAAAAAAAAAAGCCCACTGAGATGCCAGTCTCCGAATAGGGTCATACATACATACATACATACATGCATACAATACTGAGCAACAATTATGTGTAATATGTAGTATTAGATAGATATTACAGTGTAAGTTCTGTAACACTTTCTCAGAATAACTAGGTAAAGATCCTATATGAAACCTTTATACTTATTTTACACCATGTATTTATAGACTAAGTTATAATGACATGCAAAGACCAATGCATAAAAGAAAACAGAGTATAAAGTATTTTTTTTATTAAACTTAAATTTTTGCTGCCACTGAAGAGGTCACTAATAAAATCTTTACTGGTTGCAACAGGTCCCCACTCAATAATGACCATAAGGCATGACTGATTTGAGTGCTAGAAGACAGGACACACACACACACACACACACACACACACACACACACACACACACACACACACACACACACACACACACACACACACACACACACACCAGTAAAAGAAAAACTCATTACTCATGGAAGAGCCACAATGACTCATCAAATCCAGCAGCAGGAGAGCCAAGTGAAGGGGCCTTGTACTCCCTCAGACAGGAGATAAGACGGCAGACCTGTGCTGTGGCTACTATCAATAACGCTGATAACCCGGCCACTCATGTGAAAGCTAGAGGGGACAACTTACACAACCACTCATTCACAAACAACTGAAAACATACTACCCTCCCATTTCTTTCATCCAAACTAAAAACACACCTATCCTCCCATTTCTTTCATCCAAACTAAAAAATATCTGTACCTTCCCATTTTTTTTCGTCCACACTAAAAACACCCATTCAAACAACCCAAAACCCACCCAAAACAAACCCTATTCTCCCATTTCTTTCATCCAAACTAAAAATCTATCCTCCCATTTCTATTCACAAACATCTAAAAATACCACTATTCTCCCATTTCTTTCATCCACGAACTAAAAATATCTGTCCCCCCCCAAATCTATTCACAAACAACTAAAAACACCACAATCCTTCCATTTCCTTTATTTATAGTAACAAACATGGCATTTCCTTATCAGTACCATAGACTTCCCTAGCTTGAATGTATAGGTTAAGACTCACTACTGCATGACTGATCTGTTATTCAAGATTTCTATGTGTTTTGCATATGCTAATAAAACAATGATTCCTTATATTCATTACACTCTTTGCTATTTTTGTTATTCTTATCTATCATCTGCCTGTGTAGTTTCCTGTGCTTATCTGTCCTGATTTAAAATTATTGAACTTTTTTGTATTTTTTTTCATGAGTGTTTACACTTCCCATTATCTCCCTCTTTTCTTCTCCTCTTCTTTCTTTGCCTTACTCTGCCTATGCCTCTGTCTCCCTCTACCACTTTCCTCCTTATCATTATTGATTTTTTTGGGGGGACTCTAGAAAAGGATCTACATGTGATATGAAATTGAAAACAGTAAATGAATAACTAGCAAGACTTTTTTCTCTGCCACTTTCCCTTTGTTATCCTTTTCATTCCTTAGGGTTATAGGAAAGGATATTCAGGTGATATAAAATGAAAAACAATACATGGATAAGTAGCAAGGCTTGTAATTATTAAAACACACAGTAACACTCCATCTCCATACAAGGAGAACAATAAGTAAATGAATGAATAAATATCAAAAAGACTTCTGTTCAGTCAAGCCCACAATCACACACCTCTCCCTTTTTTTTTAATGTAAGAAAGCCACAGCCCAAGGACAATAAAAAATAAAAAAAAAAAGCCCCATTTAAGTGCCAGTTCCCAAAGTAAGGCCAAATAGAATCATCAAATATTGGAGGATAAGTGTCTTGAAACCTCTCTCTTGAAAGAGTTCATGTCACAAGAAGGTGGATATACAGAAGCAGGCAGGGAGTTCCAGGGTTTACTAGAGAAAGGAATGAACGACCAAGAATACAGGTTAACTCTTGCATTAGAGGTGGAGAGAACAGGGATGAAAGTAGCAATGTTACTGAAGGCCTCACCTCCTGCTTGGCATCCGGGCTGTAGTAACAAAGGACCAGCGAGGTGATGATGTTGATGATGAGGCCCGTGATGGTGATGAGGTTCGGGGCCAGGGTGAGGGAACACTGGTCCACCAGCCAGCACCACCACTTCTGCATCAGCGGGTCCATAAGGGAGGTGGAGGCACACGAGTACTTGTGCTCCTCCAGTCGCCGCAGCTGTGTTTCTGACAACTGCCCCATGATGCCTTCACTCGCACCTCACACTGGCAAACAGCTTCCTGGCACTCCCACTGGCACTCCCGAGTCTCACTGTCCACATGCACCAGTCCTCTTCTGTCTATGTGCTTTGCTGTTTTTAGGAAAGTTACATACAGAGGCACAGGAGGGATTGTTCAGCAACGGTCGGTCTCCGTCCTCTCCTGAGCTTCCTAAGGCATCACATGTGCCTCCCCTGCCAGCACCTACAGCAGCGGCACTAGCATCCTCATTCCCACTGTCACTGTGTTCTCTTTGCCAATGTCCACAACACCATGTAATGTACAAACTACCTGAAAATTTACAATAACATTACTTTCAACACCATCATTTCATCATTTGATAAGCTTGTATCACTTGAAATTTTCTGCTATAGTTTGTATCATGGACTGTGGCACAAACATATTATTTCCTGCACTTCCTCCATTCAGTGTTTTGGTAGAAAGACTAAGTCAACGTGCTGGACACTGAAGGAAGTTGCAGAATGGCCAACCAGCAGCCTGTAACACTGGCTGTTCAATGTTGCCATGCTTGCTTGAGTGCAGAGAGTAAAGTGTTTTTTTTGTCACAGTCTGTGGTATAAACTATAGTACCCAACTTCTTTCTTATTTCCTTTTTTTTTTTTTCAATAAAATCAAACACTGGTCCAAATTCATGAAATCCAGGGTCAGAACTTAGGGTGCCACCATTTCCCTCTGTCATTGTCTGTTCACTTCCCTAACACAGCCCCTCCTTGTAACTAACCACAACCAGTGGGTCACTTACTGCTCCTCCCCAACACTAGTCAGTAACATGACCTTCAACAGAGATAATATTAAAATGATGCACAGACACACTTCAGATATTTTGTACAACACATTTATACTTTTCCACCCAGTGATGCCCTGAAGTGCTTTCTCAATAAATCATTACAATGAGAAAACTAACAATGACATTTTCAATTTTCACTTCCACTCAAGAAAGTCTGTTTTTAGACCTAAATGAAAGCTGCATTAAATTATTAGTTAACTAGTACAGAGAAAGCAATAATGCTGACATATACCAATCCTCACACACATTCTGAACTTTCCATTCAACATACAACCCCCAAAAAAAGCATTAACAACTTCCCAAACAACATAAATTCAAACTTTTCACCTACAAAAGAACCAAGATGCATTTTAAATTAACTACAAAGAGAAAACCAACAATGACACACACACGCACACTTCACACATTCTGAGAATTTCCAGCAACACAACATAAAAACTTCCTTAACTTCCCATACACCATACATTCCTAATTTTTTTTTTCATCTCCAAAAGAAATAATGCATAATAAATGAACTAGAAAGAGAAAAATCCAACAATGACATACACAGATCCATACACACTCATACTCCCATACAACACACGACCCTGACACTTCCCTACCCTCGCATACACCACACACATAAAACATGCAAGAGAAGAACGATGAATAACTAAATGGAACATAGAAAAAATAATAAAAAACATAAGAAGTAATGAAATAAAAACAAAATAAGTGAAACTGAATATCACAGGTGCCACGTCTCCAGGTAAGGCATGGCCCACCTCAGCCTACTTGTGACGTAACTGTCAGCTGATCCACCCTAGGCCTCCCTCACCTCCTCACCTCACCTACATCTGCTAATTGACACCTGCGCCTCCCCCCTCTTTTCCCCTCGCCCACCACCACCTGAATGAGTGCCTGCAGTGAAGGAGTAATGAGGCAGGAGCAGCGAGGAAGTGGCCGCGACCCTCACTCCAGCACTGCTCAGCTGATAAACAACAACGAAAATATGGCTGAACGACGACCGACGTGTTGCGTAGTTCCGTTTCTCCTACGGGGCCGCTATACTGTTATTATTGTCAGTGTTATCTAAGTATTATCAACTATTAATCTCATTCCTAGGATTGAGGATAATAGTGAAGTAACATCAGTGTTTTCTTCCAAGTTCTGCTTTTCCTACGGGACCGCTAAATTGTTATTATCATCAGTGTTATTTAGCTATTTCCAACTGCTTATCTCACTCCTATGATTGAGGATAATATTGAAGTGACATTATCGTTTTCATCCAAGTTCCACTCCTCTTACTGTGTGGCTAAACTATTATTATTGTTACTATTATTTAAACTACTATTACCCTTTAACCTAATTCATAAAGCGATGATTGAACTGAATTTGATAGACTTATTAATTTACTCATCTGTCTAATATATAAGAGGAAGCTCTGAAACAACATGAGTCTGAAAAAAGGCCCAATGAATTGCTTATTTACTTAATTTATTATTGTTCTATATATAAAAGTACAATAAATAATGAAGGCGAAATCTGCTGGTTCTCCATAAATGGCTAAGCAGGCCAACATAATAGACCATTTATAGGAATTTCTAAAGATAAATGTTTCAAGAGTTGCGAGAAAATGTAGAGATGTAATTTTTAGGAAAGCATGAGATGTGTCTAATCAAATATAATAAATCAAAGGGATTATAACTCATGTAATCGAAAAGTGAAAACGTGTGGAATATAACAGAGAAGTTTATCAATTGCATAAAAGTATAATCGGGCATTTTTTCAGATTTACAAGACTTAAGATTCAACTAAAATTTCCAAACTAAACTGCATATAAATTTATCTAGTATTTTTTGTTTTCTTTCTTCCTTTATTTTCCAATTCTCAATGCTTCAAGGTCACATATTATTATCTCCTGAGTGACTCGTGAGATATTTTGTTTGATTCTTAATTTCTCGAGCCATCTGAACTATTCCAATATGCAGAATGGTAATGCCTACACACGATGAAATGAGAGAGATAAGGACTGAGTAACGAAATATTCAATTTTACTTCTTATTCATAACGTTGTCAGTAAAGTTTAAATGCCAATATGACTTTTTTTTTATGAGTTTTCACTGATATCTTCCTGACAAGCTTTGATTTTTTCTTTATGTTTGATGAAGAACTGCTGTCTGTCTAATCTAGCAAATCACGAGTCTCTCTCTCTCTCTCTCTCTCTCTCTCTCTCTCTCTCTCTCTCTCTCTCTCTCTCTCTCTCTCTCTCTCTCTTTCCAAAAATAAAAATAAATAAATAAATAAATAAACTAATAACTGACCAACATATAATAATAAGTACAAAATATTTCCACATCTCAACACAAAAACCAAAACTATCACCCAAACATTACACCTTCTATTTTTACCCCGCAGTGTTTATTGTTTACCTTATCAACGCGAGAACTGATAACTCTCAATTGCAACACCACACGGGTATTTACGAGCGCTGGCTAGCAAGGCGTCGAAATAACCCAACACAAGACAAACACGTGTCCTGTGCCCCTAAAAGTTGGCAGGAAAGTACAGAGGCCCAAAATAGAGAGGCATCTATCCCTTTACCTGCCAACGCTCTTAATTTTCCTACGCATTTCTCTTCTACTCACCGATCGGCACCACTTGTCATGATACTGTCCACGCGGGGAAGTTACCCTGTATTTTCAAACGTTCTCTTCCCTCATTACGTCTATTTAGGAACGCTCACGATGTTATGGAAATCATCGTAGCCTATTTATTTCCAGATTTTCATTTCTGGACAAAGTATGATGCATTTCCAAACCGTGATCTTCGCAATGAAGGGAATAGCAGTGAAATTTACCTGAATTTTCCAACTAGCCTAAAATAACGTAACCCAGCCCTCAGATGAAGACGCTACTTGTTACTTCAAAATTATCCACGCTTTGCTTTCTCACTACGACTGTCTTGACACGCCAAATTTGTTCTTTCATTACATCTGTTTATTACATCTAACATTACATCTTTCATCTTTCATTACGACCGCTTCAAAGGCTACAGAGATGATTAGATGAATAATCCTCCAATCATCATACTGTCCACGCCTCTGACTTCCCCGGATTTTGTAACGCTTTCTTCTCTCATTGCTACTCGTACTATTTTTGAAGGCAACATAGATGATTAGATGATTAATTATTGTTTTCTCCTCTCAGCAATCGCTCTGTTTTTTTCATTACAGCTATTCTGAAACACATCTCTCATTAAGGCTATTTTATCATTTTGAAACGCTTTGTTCTCTTATTACAAATGTTTTCAAACGCCACAGAGATAATTAATTAGTCGAGTTCTCATGAATGTTTTTTTTTTGTTTCCTCCGTTGGAGATACAGAAGTCTTGTTAATTAACCTCTAGAATCATTAAATTACTCTTGAAAATCCTAGTTACATTCACGAAAATCTGTTTAGACTAGTCGAGCCAAAACGCCAAAATTATTTGAGAGAATGAGGTCACAGAATCACACAACCATTCATAAAATATCATTAGAATCATGGAAACACACTTTAAAACATTAACAACTCTCCCATTAAGTCCTGTTGAAAATACTCGAGTTACGCTGGATGCAAACATACCAGCGTGTTCTCTCGACTTGTTATAACAGTTCTAGTGGAAGTTATTGGGATTTTGAGGGATTATTTATTATTCAGTGATAGCTTGACAGGGATTTTGCATAATTTACAGAGAATACGCCCACGAGAACCTGACTGATCATCTTCGTGACCTATGAAAGTAATCCTTTTGAGCTTAAAGCGTTACGGAATAGTAGTAGCAGTAGTAGTTGTAGTAGTAGTAGTAGTAGTAGTAGTAGTAGTAGAAGTAGTAGTATTCAACTTTATCTTCCAGTGTCAAACTTCATACATCTTCACCAACATTTCTAACATAAACAATAGTAGTAGTAGTAGTAATAGTAGTAGTAGTAGTAGTAGTAGTAGTAGTAGTAGTAGTAGTAGTAGTAGTAGTAGAAGTATTATCATTATTATTATTATTATTATTATTATTATTATTATTATGAGTAGCAGTAGTAGCAGTAGTAGTAGTAGTAGTAGTAGTAGTAGTAGTAGTAATAGTAAGGATACCGATAATAATCTCTATCTATCTATCTATCTATCCTAGTAACTCCCACAGACATCCATTACATCAACTATCAGCCAACCCACTTTCACTACAGAAGCAAAATCAGATTCAGTTTATAACCGAAAGAAATGCCGCCTTGCAATACATTAGAACGTGTGCGCTCGTGAATACGTGTTAGCTTTTTGTTTTTGTTTACATAAGCGAGCACGTGCTACCCTAACCTGTGAAGCGGATGATGATGGTGCAAGGCAAGGCAAGGTGGACGTGAAGCAGGGAGCTGTGTTGGCACCGGGCAGCTGTGTGTGTGTTTACGTAGCTACTTCTATGCTCATACTGGCTTGTCCTATGCAGGCACCACACTCACAAGCGTTTCAGAGTTTGTTTTTATCAGGTTCTATTAAATTATTATTATTTTTTTTTTTTCAAAGGGTGTTTTTTGATTCTAGCTTCATTTGTTTTCATAGATTTTTTTTTAAAGGATTCTAAGTAATTTAACAGACCGAGTGTGAGTTATTTGTGTTTTCAAGGATGCTTTAGTGACTCTGCTGATAGTTTGACAGGCTCGAGTAGAAGTTGTTAGTGTTTCCAAGGGTGTTTTAGTAATTCTAGTGATATTTTAACAGGGCTGAGGGGGAGCAATCTGTGTTTTGAGGGGCATTTTCGTGATTTTAATAATAGTTTAACACTCGTGGAAGTTTTTTTTTATTTATTTTTTTTCAAAGGTGTTTTTAGAATATTATGATACTTAAACATCCTCTAGTGTAAGTTATTTGTGTTTTCAAGGGTATTTTCTTTTTTGTACGGAGATTATATGACGCTCGAGTGATAGTCATTGGTGTTTGTGAGTGCTTTCTTGATTCTAGTGACAGTTTAACAGGCTCCATCGGAAATTATTGCAGTTTTCAAAGGTATTATCATGATTCTAGTAACTGTTTAAGAAGGATTCTGCATCATTAATGAGAAAAATACCAACGAGAAAACGACTAATCATCTGTAACCTTTCAAAACGATATATTAGAGTGAGCAAAGCGTTTCAGAACACACCAGAATCCCGTAACATCTAGCACAACCACAGCAAGCGATCCTTCTGTGTCCTCACTGCCACCACGACTCAACGACTCATTTCCTCCGCTGCTCATGCATATCCTTTTATCACTCTCATTCCCCTCAATCAGCTCCTGCCACTGAGCGCAACTAACACCGCCCAGAGAAAAGAACGCGTTATTATAAAGCAACAAAACACCAAACTGATTCTTTTCCTGCACTGATGTAAGACCCGTATACAGAAAGACTGTTCCTTCACCACGGCTATTTTCAAAGGCCATAGAGATGATCAGCCGGGTTCTCAAGAGTGTTTTTCCTGTTAATAATGTAGAAATGTTGTTTATCTGTCACTAGAGCCGTAAAAATAGCCTTAAAATATGTGTAGCTTATATATAGAGCCTTTTGAAAGTAGTGGTGAGGCGCAGAAGTGTTTCAGAATATGACCGTAAGATTAAATAATGTTTTTTATCTTCTAATTTCAAAGGTGAGGTGAAGAGCTATAAGTTTATTGGTAAAGGTATATTAGATTCATGTCAATTGTGAGATAGATTAAAACATTCAGAGAGAGAGAGAGAGAGAGAGAGAGAATCATTTTCGGTTTCGTGCTTCTCTTTCTATGTGTGTGTGTGTCTGTGTGTGTGTGTGTGTGTGTGTGTGTGTGTGTGCGGATAAAAAAAATAATATTACCATAGATAAGTTTTTAAAAATTTATTATATCCACCTCGTCACCACAACTCTTACTTCGGAACCAGCACACGTCAATCTAAATTCAAAACGAAAGAGAACCATCGTTTCAGCGTTGTTCCCATTTTGGTTCCGAGTGAGTGAAGCCTTCAAGAGAGATTATGGAGCGTCAGGGTCTTTTGATCAGGGAGGGGCCGTGCCAGTGTCAGGAGACGTTCTTACCGTCCATATCTGAAATAAACAAACAGTAGTAGTAGTTGTAGTAGTAATTGTAGTAGTAGTAGTAGTTATTGTTGTTGTTGTATTAGTATCAACAACAATAAGGCTAATAATAACCTATCTATATAGCTATTTATTTATGTATCTGTTCATCTATGCAACTTTCTACCTATCTATCAATCAGTCAACCAACCAATTTATCTACCCATCCATCCATCCATCCATCCATCCATCCATCTATCTATCAATCTAACTATCTATCTATATATTCCCCCACAGGAGATATCGCAGACAAAACATGCCTCGCCTCCTTGTACGAAGAGAAACAACAATAAGATCCCTTTGCTCCCGCGCTCCTCCCCTTACGCTGTTTTTTTTTTTTTTTTTTTTCACGAGCACGACACGCGGGGAGTGAGGAGGCAGGTTTCTTTCAGTCTGACCTCGGAGTGTGTGGCCAGAAGAAGAAGAAGAAGAAGACAAAGAAGAAGAAATAACAACAATAATGATAATAATAACAAAGGAAACTAGAGGAGGAAGGGAAGGCTGAAACAGAGAGAGAGAGAGAGAGAGAGAGAGAGAGAGAGAGAGAGAGAGAGAGAGAGAGAGAGAGAGAGAGAGAGAGAGAGAGAGGATTCATTTAATAGAAGGAAAGACCAATCAAAAACACCGACAATGCAAAAAGCAGATGTACTCTTATGAAGAAAAGCAAGAATAATACAGTTATCACAAAGCCTACTCCACTCGAACCACTGAAACAGACGTAACGAGTCCCAGAGCGCTTCAAAACACTTGTCCTGCATGTAAAGGTTTTCCACAAACATACATAAGAACGAAAAGGGAGGTCTAAGAATAATATCACACGGGAGCAGATGGATTCCTGACTCTGGTAACCAACGCGTGAATACCTGATAGATTCCTCAGTGCCTTGAGAACTGACTATCTCCGTGGGCTTTGAAAATAATCCTTACGAGAACTGGAAATGCTAAAGATTGCCATGGGATTACTGAAGGGCCACATTATGAAACACTTATGCGCCGCAAGCACCTCCACTACGTTTAAAAGTATTTCTTTAGTTGAAACATTTTTTAGGGGTCTTTTTTTACGGTTCTAGTAACAGGTCAACAAGATTTCTACATTATGAAAAGGAAAAACAGTTTTACCAACCCGGCTAATCATCTCTGTGACCTTCGAAAGTAGTGGTGGAAGAGCAAAACATTTCAGAATACGGACCCTGAACCTCATGACATCACTTACCCGTAGCTGGGACGTGGCCTGACGTAACCGTGAGAGGAATGACCGCCATAGCTGCCGTAGCCCCCGACATGACCGCCATGGCTGCTGTGGCTCCCGAAACGACCGCCAAAGCCACCACCACCAAAACTGCCATGACTGCTGCCATAATACTGCCCTCCTGGAGCCGCCTCCGTCAGGCACATCAGGGCCAGCAGAGCCACCACCACCACCACCTGCACGGGACACGAGAGGGAAAATGAAATGAGTGATTTAATTGAATGAGTGGACGAAATTCATGTAGTGAGTTATTAATAGGCCGAGTAACGCTAAAGTAATAGTAATAATAATAATAATAATAATAATAATAATAATAATATCTTTACATTCATTACAGCTGATAAAGATTATCTGCAAGACGAAGTTTTACAGTAATCTTGGAATCATCTTAATAAATAAATAAATAGATAAGCAAATAAGTAAGATAAATAAACAATGAAAGCTGGACACAATCATTCATCTTCCAGTAACATTCCAGAAAATCATCAAGGAAATCGAAAGAAAACCTGCAGAACAACACAAGAATCAACACAGAGCCACACTTTCCTTCACCCTATCCCACAACACTTACCAAGGAGCGAAGGGCAAACATCTTGTCTCTACTGCAGGTCTTCGTCTGAGCCTCCTTGTGTCGTCTTCCTTGTCTCTTCGCTGGATGATGCTTCTTGGCTACTCCGCTGCCTTTTTATACACCCTGGGACCTATAACCAGTTTTCTGAGTGACCGCTAAGGGTTGGCAAAACTTTCCTGGACACACACTAATCTTATTGATGTCTCTCTCTTTACGCTACTACAGCTAACGAAGCTCCTTTTCTTACGCGTCAAATATTAGCGGTCCATAGAGATTATCATACAAGGACTAGGAAGTAGGGATTAATGTTTAGACGGGTTAGAAATGCGGGCTATGGCGAGAACTGGAAGCTAAAGGTCCAGGAATCGGGCTTCCCAAACTCGATTTCTTGCATACAGATGACCTGAGACTCCTGCAGGACTTCCCCACACCCGTTATACTAGGGAACACTGACCACGAGAAAGGAAAATTTGGTAGAGATTATTTTTGTCACTTACTCTTAAATAGTAACAAGGAACATGTTTGTCTAGTGATGCTGCGGGATTTGTAAACTTTTCAGTGTCACTTGCCTGTTTTTATCAGGTTGTAGTGTAAGTTATTAGGGTTTTGCAAAGATTTTTTTTCGTGATTCTATTGACGGAGAATATTTCGTCTCTTAACTTGTAAATAGCAACAAGAAAAACGTTTATTTGGTGATGCTGTAGAATTTGTAAACGTTTCAGTGTCAGGTTGTAACTTGAATTATTAAGGTTTTCAAAGGTGTTTTCGTGATTCTATTTGGCGCAAAATATTTTGTCTCCTAACTTGTAAATACAAGGAAAGCGTTTTACCTCGTGATGTTCCTGAACTATAAACGTTTTAGCGATACTTGACTTATTTTTGTAAGTTATAAAGGTTTCCAAGGGTGCTTTCATGATTCCAGTGAGACTTTAAAAACTATTCTCCATCACTAATAGGAAAAACATCTATGAGAACTAATTAATCATCAGCGTCACTTTGCAATTTTCTATCATGTTATAATTTAAGTTACAAGGGTTTTCAAGGGTGTTTTCATGATTCCGGTGAGAGTTTGACAATGATTCTGCATCATTAATAGGAAAAACACTCACGAGAACTAACTAATCATCTCTATGGTCTTTGAAAATAGTCCTTATGAGAAAAGAGTTTCATAATAGGAGTAATGTATAATTGATAGCCACGCGAAGGTACACTTACACAGAAAAGAATAACACCGGTCAAAAAATCGATTTCTGACCTTGGCAGTATAAAAAGAAATATGCAACCCTCACTGAAACTCTCTCTCTCTCTCTCTCTCTCTCTCTCTCTCTCTCTCTCTCTCTCTCTCTCTCTCTCTCTCTCTCTCTCTCTCTCTCTCTCTCCTACTACTACTACTACTACTACTACTACTACTACTACTACTACTACTACTATCTCTTCTTTACTCCCCAATGTTTATCCACACAAACTTCACGTATCAGCAACAACTCTGTCTAAACGCAAAGAAGGCGCTATAAGCTGCATCCTTGGCTCTTGAGTTGAATGAACCGACCCGAACGCACACACAGGTGAGACGCATGCCAAAGGTGTCCTCCCGCCCAATTAACCGAAGGGAACCTGGGCCCACACCTGACACCTGGCGCCTCCAACACTCAGTACACGTCCCAACAACGAAGAAATTGAGAGAAAATTGATATAGAAGTGATCGTATGCTAAAATAAAAGATACGATAGTAGTACGAGAGACTAGGAAATTTTTGCTCTCCTCTTCTCCCCTCCCTCCCTCCTCCTCCCTTACTTCCTTGTCTTCCTCCCTCCCCGCGGCAACACAACAGGTAAATTTCGACGGGAATACCCAGTGGCTGCGTGAGTGTTCCCAACGGTATGTCAATAAAGTAGGTCAAGCAGCGTCTTGGAAAAGCTACGCGGGAAAGTGAAGTAAAACAGACGTGCTGTACATAATGACGCTGTATCTTCATCACCGTCTTTTTTTTTTCTTTATACTTTTTATACTTGTTATTGTTGTTGTTGTTGTTGGTAGTGGTGTTATTCAAGGAACACTAAGAGGAGATAAACCAAGAGAGAAAATAATGAAGGAAAAGAAGAAATGTAGAAGGAAGATATGAAGGAGGAAGGAGGAAAAAAATGGAAGGAAGATATGAAGCAGGAAAGAAAAAAGAAGGAAGATATGAAGGAGGAAGGAAGATACGAAGAAGAAGGAAGATATGAAGGAGGAAGGAAGAAGTGAAGGAGGAAGGAAGACAGGAAGAAATAAAGGAGAAAAGAAGAAACGGAGGAAGGAAGAAGTGAAGGAGGGAAATACAAACATGAGAGCAATTAACAAGATTACAAGAAGCCACCACAAGCTGATCAACAAGAGAAGAGACAAGCGAAGAATGTCGTTTGTTTATAATCGTATACTCACCGCGTTTCTTTGAACCCACAAATGCCTCTGAAAAAATAATTAAGGATGCAGAAAAGATCGTGTATTAAGGAAGCGTGACAATATTACGTTTATTTTTCTTTATCTCGTTGTGTTTAATTCCTGTTTTTCTCCCCTGCGTCAATTATTATTATTATTATTATTATTATTATTATAATTATTATTATTACTATTATTATTATTATTATTATTATTATTATTATTATTATTATCATTATTGCTGTTGTTGTTGTTGTTGTTGCATCACGAGTTATGGATAGGAGCCATGGATAAGGGTCATATATGAAAAGTGAGTAACCACTGAAAAGGATTGGAAACCCCCACTCTCAGACATGGGTCCTCACCTACGTGCCTCGCCTACGTTCATCTCGCACCCAAGGCCACGCTGGTAGGGGACGCCCAGTACCTGCAATGCTACGTGCTGGGCAACAATAAAACCTTCACCATGTACTGTGTTGTTCGTGGCTCCCTGATCATGTCTGCCCACAATTGCGTCTTCTGGTATGTACGCGAGCAGCACTCGTGATAAAAGGGAAAAAAACCCATTATCCCAGCATTACCATGAAGGGAGCTGCGGCAAAGCTGTGGCGGCTCGTGAAGGCGTGAAGGACAAATTCACTGGATACAAGACAGAGACACGCAGGTTGCAGTAGTCTTTGAAAATTTTACGGAAATTAGAATAGTAACATTTTTCAACGTTTTAATAAAGTAGATAAATAGATAAATGAATAGACAGAAAATATAGGTAAGTACGTAAGTTGCAGTAATCTTTGAGAAAATGCGAAACAAGGACAGTAATCCCTTTCAATAAGTGAATAAATAAATAAATACATATTGATTCGATATCATAACTGAAGCAAAAAAGAGTTGCAAGAAATGTTAAATCGTGTTAAGTAGATATTAGTACTTTCAAATACCTGTTGGGCGAGCCTAATGAAGCCCCTGCCCTTGAAATCACGAAGGACACATGAGTTGAGACCAAGGGAACACCAGTAGAGAGAACACAGTAAAGCAAGAGGACCTGCCCTACTCACCTCCCGAGTCCCGAGCTGGATAACAACAAAACATCGACATCTGCTGATTCACACTACGCTTGGTTAGAAACACCCGAGTCTCCGCAACGACTCGACACCTACATAGTCATGATATAACAGTAAGAAAAGGAAGAGGGTAGGAAGGAAGGGATAGGAAGAACCAATATATGAGAAAATATGGTCAGTTGGTAAGTTGGAGAGGAAGAAGAGATGGAAGAGGGAAAGAAATTAAAGGAGAAAGAGTTGGGTACAAAAAGGAGGAAGGGAGGTTAAGGGGACCGAGCCTAGCGTGAGGAATAGTTTAATTTCCTGCATCCCATGTAGAATGGTATTGGTGTTAGTTTTAGAAATGTGGAAATTATCGAAACTCTCCCATGCTCTTTTTTTCCTTCCCTTTCTCAGTTCCTTAACCTTATTTACCCTTTATCTCCTATCTCCCCTTTTTTTTTCTCCCATCTTTCAGTCCCCTTCTTTCTTTCTCCCATCTCCCATTTCCCTTTTTTTCTCCCTTCCTTCTCCCAACTCCTTCCTTCTTTCCTTCCCTCTCCCAGCTCCTTTCGTCTTCCCATTTATCTCCTGTCTTCCATTCCTTCTTTCATCTCTCAGTTCCCTTCCTTCTTTCTTCCATCTCTCAGTTCCCTTCTTTCTCTCTTCCCTCTCCCACCTCCTTCCTTCGTTCCCCTAATTTTCCATCCCCCTCTTCCTTCTTTCCCCCATATCCCATTCCCTTCTTTCTACCTTCCCTCTCCCAGCTCCTTTCTCCTGTCTCTTCCTGACATCCACTTTCTCTCTTCATCCCCTGCCCATAACCCTTTCTAAATTTCTCTCTTTCTTTTCCTAGTATCTGACCCGCCGCACTTTCTCTCCCTACGCTTCTCCCTCCCTCCTTACACACTCCCATTCACCGCGGCCTGCACTACCACCAGTCCCTAATCCTATCTATTTCACAAACAGACTAGAGTTATGGGACCACATTTAGCTCATGGAAAATCCCGCATTCCCTGATCATTCTTTCTTTCTTTCTTCTTTTTTTCACTTTTTTTTCCTTTATTTTTTTCCTTTTCGCTTCATCTTTCTCTCTTCATTCATTGTTTCTCAGCCTTTTATTTCTTCTCTCTTTGTCTTTCCTTTAACTTTCCACGTTTCTTTCCTTCTATCATTTTCTTTGTTATTATTCTTATGTTCTTTGCTGTTTCTTTGTTCATCTTCCCTCTCTCTCTCTCTCGCTCACTTCCTTTTCCTTCATTTTTCTGTCATCACACATAATATTTCAGACCACTATTATTATCAAATTACTACACATCTCTTGCTCTCATCTTCTGTACACCCTAGAGGGAACCAGATCCTTAAAACAACAGATTATTAATATATTTGACTCAAGTTGCCCAGAGCGTCATGTCAGGTGTCCAGTTCACAGCGCCTCCCTCACAAGGCTTCTGCAGTGAATTATCTTGGCCCCTAGTGATTATTTTGGTCCATCTAAGACACTGTACTTTATACCTTCGTGTCAGGAGTTCAATGATTCAATCTCTAGTTAGGTCGTTTATGAGTAAAAAAAAAATTAAAAAAAATAAAAAACGCTGCCTCGAGGTAAAATTTTCATTGCTTCTGTGATGTTTCAAGAGAGAGATGGAAGTATATCACCCTTTAAATCAATTTATCAGTGTTTCTATGATTCGGTCTCTGGCCAGGGCACTTATGGGTAAATCTATCCTGCCTTGAGGTAAATTTTTCATTGTTCCTGTGGTGTTCATTAGAGAGGTGTAGGCTTGCTGGTACTGTTTAGATAAGCTTCTTGGGGTTTCTATGATGCTAAACAAATTTTTTTCTTCAATGCCTATAATTTTTTTGACAGTATTTTGGTGCTATGCTCTCATAAATATTTTTGTAGCTTAAAAAGACAAAATTACCTTATGTTTTCCCTTTTCTTTCCTGTGTCTCCATGCAAACAGTTTTTAGTACTAGGAAGGTTAAGGGTGACCATAGTGCCCAAAGGGTTAAGGAGGGCATTACACCTTATAAAAAAAAAATTAATAAAAAAAATAAATAAATAAATAAATAAATAAATAAATAAATAAACTAAATTCTCAAAGTAAAAAAAACACCACACTGAACTTACTACTAAGTTGTAGGTTGGAGAGTAAGATGAAAGAAATAACTACAAGTATATTTATATTTAATTTGGTATTTAAAATTTTGTTACTGGTCATCTGGATGGACAAGTCACTGCTTCTCCCAAACCATGTCAACGAATCGGGAGATGGACCTTGTTATTACAGACTCATAAAAGGAAAGACCTCCTAATGGGCTTCACATATACTCAAAATATATATAATTCCTGATAGTAAAAAGTAAGATCCTTTATAAATAGTGTTAAGTGGAGACTGGTGACTCAGCGAATGATGCTTTGATTACAAAATATATATCATAACAAATTGCTGGCTCCAGGGAACTGCTCAAACCATCCTCCACTTTTACAGATACACAAAGAATGAAAAGGAAAGATGAACTGCCAAGAAAAAGTTATCACAATAAATGGTTGCATGACTAGAGAATAAGATTAACAGGATGATTACAATATTATGCCCCCAGACAGTGGTGACCTGAAAGCAAGACTTGTGTGAGTGAATGGATGGAGTGGAGAACCTCATCAAATCTGCCGGAGAATTTCATCAAGATTCAGTTCATCTAATTGTGTGACAGAGTGGTAGTGACTGTGGCAATGGTGGTGGTAGTTTAAGTAGTAGTTGTAATAGTAGTAGTAGTAGTAGTAGTAGTAGTAGTAGTAGTAGTAGTAGTAGTAGTAGCAGGAGTTATTGTTATGAAAGTAGTAGTATTAAGTTCATGTGATGTGCAGTAGTAGTAGTACTAAAAGCAGTAGTACCAGTGTTAAACAGTAGTAGTCATAGTAGTAGTAGTAGTAGTAGTAGTAGTAATAGGTGTGATGAACAGTGGTGGTGAAGTATATTACATGTTGCAGTGGTGGCAGCAGTAGAAGTAGTTGTAGTGTGATAAAGTTTTAGCAGTACACACTTGTGCCATGTTGAAAAAAAAATCAAATATAAATACAATAACACAACTTAAGATGAGCTATATACACTACTAGATTCCATGAAATAACCATCTTTGGTACAAATATTAACTGCAAAAAACACATGCTGACGTCGTCCCCCCCCTCACCCTCGACCATTATTATATCTCAGAGCCTCCCCTCACAGCAGCCCAGCAGAATATACTCTCACAGGCACAGCTCCTGCACGCCTTGTGAGCCTGGGGCAGCACCTGGCATCCCAATTATCTATATTAAGTCAGAATGATGCCTCTTTAACACCATGCTTCAAAGGAATTAAGTAGCCAATCAATGATTTTCCATTTTAGAATGAAACACAACAAGCATTGCTTTATTTATCACTGAGTATTTATTGCCACTGAGTATTCTGAATTCTTTAATAATTTCCAGCACTATTAGTGTGTGGTCCTCCCCACCAGCCATCACAAGGTGTGCGGGTGCTCCAGTCTGCCCCTGCTGCACTAACACTGAGGCTCACTAAGGCTCACTCTCACATCTTACTTAAGTAGGCTTTTTTGGTTAGAGGATCACTTCAGTTGCCTCTTATTAAGTAGGTGATTTTTAAGGCAAATATCTTTTAAAACTGCATGGGAAAATAATTAACATATATATGGCATTATTAACACATTTACAAAAAAATGTACTTTGTAACTTCAAAAATATTTCAACAACCTTTTAAACATTAATTACGGAAGTCACATTTCTTAAGTAATGCTAAAATGCACATCAGTGATGTTCCCACACTGAGGCCAGAGAAGAGCGGCCCCTGGCCCCAGCAGGAGTGTTTTGTCTTGTAGCTTCAACAGGATGGCTTCAGCTGTACACTTCATGGTAGAGAATTTTTATACCACTCTTGTATCAGGAGTTATATATCCTGACAGGATGCAAGTTCTATACAAGCTATGATGACAGCCACAACAGGTCAGTAGTGATATGAGTACAACCTTGTCTTGGTTAACATTGTGACTTGAGGCAATTTGAGCTATAATGCACAGCAAACTTATTCACTTTAATATTTGCAAAACTTAAGTCTCACAGAGACTGTGCAAAAGGCTTTCCTTACTATTAATTCATATATATATGTATATGTGTGTGTGTGTGTGTGGATATATATATATATATATATATATATATATATATATATATATATATATATATATATATATATATATATATATATATATATATATATTGTAGTGTCCCTCATGTGTTGAGCCAGTGATGTGCTCTCCAAAGTAAGCAGTACATGGCCCTCTGTGCCTGTGCTGGCTCAGGATGAGCTGACCTGGGCATGGGTGCATAGCGGCCCAAGAGGTTCCTGTAACCCTTCCCTATGGTGGCCAGCAGAGGAGTGGGACTTGGCACCCCTTCCCTGTCCCCACCAAAACCATCAGTCTGGTCCTCAGAGCTGCCTGGATCCAAGACCACAGATGCTGGAGGAAGAGGAACTATTGCACGAACCTCATTTTCATATGGCCTGAACACAGTGATGGGACGCATTGACTCAGCTTCTGCCACTACCACACAGCCCCACTTAGTGCCCACATACACCTCACTGCCACACACAGCCACTGCCGTCACCTGTTGGGTTATACCAACAATTATTTTCTGTTAACTGCTTAAAAAAAAGTTAGAAGCTTCTTTTTTTGTCATAATGTTCCCTCTTGATTGGAAGAGTTAAACTTCAATAGTTCAACTTTAGTGTGTGTGTGTGTGTGTGTGTGTGTGTGTGTGTGTGTGTGTGTGTGTGTGTGTGTGTGTGTGTGTGTGTGTGTGTGTGTGTGTGTGTGTGTGTGTGTGTGTGTTTGTGTGCGTTTGTATGTATTTACCTAACTTTGTTTTTACAGACCTGAGCAAGCTCATGTAGCAAGTGAGTGTGTAGTTCGTTCTACACCTTGAGAAGTAAGCAGGCATAAGTATATTGGAAATAACAACAATTAAAATTTAAAAACTTGCACGATTAATTATAACAAAAGAAAATGTATCAGATATATTAAATCATCCATATCTTTCAAAATCTTAACTTATGGGGTACATTTTACAATGACTCAGGACCAACCATGAGGCCACTGCATCAGAATTACACAAGTCCCTCACCTGGCAGTGTGATGGGGACAGGTGCTCCTCTATGCTGATGGACTGCAGGCTTTCAGAACATGGCACCAGCTTGGAGCAGTCGAGTCGGTTCACCACCTTCTGATCCCTGGCATCCCAGTGATACACAACACACCCTGGCAAGACAAAGATCACTTGCTGGAACTCTACCTAACTTATATACACATTCATATATGCAAGATGCTCCTATTGTGCCTTGAATGAAGATTACACAATAGTGTTACAAATATTATGCTTCAAATTTCTAATATAGTTCTTCCTTCACCCTTACCAGGGTAGACATAAGACCAGATAGAGTTTCTGAGATGAGGAGAGACTGTGGAGAGATTTTGTGGAGCGTGAAGTATGAACACGTCAGCAGAGGAATCACTTGCTGGAGGTGTTGAGCTGGTGAAGTGTGACACAGCATCTTGACTCATCACCAGACCATCATCCCGCAAGCAAAACACACTCATGGTGCCCTGGCTGCCCCCACACCATAGTGACCTACAGGGGTTCACAAATAAAACATACATAATTTCAAGGAAAGAAAAATAATCTTGAAAACTGATATTAAAGCTTATACTGGTACAAAGATGTAGTCCTATTATTAATGAAGGCATACATTTGGAAGCAACATTCATCCTTACCAAGTGTTGTCAGTCTGGGTAACTGCAAGACAGTAGATTTCATGCGTTGAGCCAGCCAACTCTGTCATGACAAAGCTGCCCTCGCCCAGAACAGGAGAAGTGGGTGTGACATCTGAGCTACACAGGAAAAGGCGACCATTCAGGAGAGCTACAGCCACCCTGCCCAGGGCGTGGAGGCTGCAGAGGGAGCGCACGGGGGAGGACTGAGGGGCATCAGGCTCCAAGCAATAGCTGAACACTCGGCAGTAGTCCACCGTGCTGAGAGAACAAGATGCACTTCTGTAATGCTCACATGTACATCTTGGGGACATATTCATGGCACATTTTCTAGATCCCTATCATCAATACATCAGCCACTTGGACAATTTTATTTATGGGTCATCTTGTTTGAAAAGCTACTTAGAATTGCTCATGAAATATATGCTTGTAGAATATGTTTTGTGTTTCCTGCACGTCAGAAAAGACTACTAAAAGGAACAAGTGTAAAGGACAAGCAAGTCTTTTCCAAGCAACTAAATATTTCCACTGAACTAAATGAGCATTAACATACTGTCCCTTTTTTCCTGCCTTTCTTGGCAGTCAATTTACACTTAGAAATGTTAGGTTCACACATAACGTTGTATCACCACAACAGAAAAAACACGACAACCACTACCACCAATAATTCTCCAACAGAACACTATCAGCATCAACATGTACATGGAAGCTAGAGGCCTAAGCCCATAGAACACTAACAGTTGGGGGGAAAAAAATGAATAAATAAAATAAAATAAATAAATAAATAAATAAATAAATAAATAAATAAATAAATGAATAAATAAAAATTCTTTACATGTCAGAATATATTTGGAAACGTTCACTTACTTGTAGCCATGAATGTTGCCAGCATTGTCACCCAGCCAGACGTGCTCACCCACACAACACATGGCAGTGATTGTGTCTGGCAGTCCCTCTATGCTGGTGTACCCTGCCCAGCCCCACTCCCCAGCCCCAACCATGTCCAGCTGAGGGGAGGTGCGGCTCACCCAGATGTTCCCCAGCTCACGCATCACCAGTTCCCCATCTGTAACATAACACCTCTTTGTACACACTCTGTGCCATGTGCTGAACTTGCTGCTGGCATAGACTATAATGTAGTGAAGGTAACACAGAAGGAAGACAGCAACTAACTCACCTTCATCCTTGACATAGGCTGGAGGCACCCTGATGGCATCAATAATGTTGAGGGAATGGTCAAGAGAGGCCACGTCCAGCAGGTGAGTGAACTCCGGAGCCGAGGCGATGGAAACAATCTGTGAGGCTGAGGGTCGGAATCTTGGCTGCTGCGACCAACACATCACCATCAAATCCAGCACATACACTGGGTACTCTGTCTCCTGTCAATACACACACATGCACACACACGTCAATCAGGAGGCCACCTGACTCACTGACTAATTAATGGGCTGACTTATTTGCAGCTATACAAAATTGAATGATCTCAATTTGTATTTATATAACAGAAAAGAGAGAGAGAGAGAGAGAGAGAGAGAGAGAGAGAGAGAGAGAGAGAGAGAGAGAGAGAGAGAGAGAGAGAGAGAGAGAGAGAGAGAGAGAGAGAGAGAGAGAGAGAGAGAGAGAGAGAGAGAGAGAGAGAGAGAGAGAGAGAGAGAGAGAGAGAGAGAGAGAGAGAGAGAGAGAGAGAGAGAGAGAGAGAGAGAGAGAGAGAGAGAGAGAGAGAGAGAGAGAGAGAGAGAGAGAGTGTGTGTTGGCAGTCTGTCATTACCCTGTGTGTGAGTGCTGGCCGTCCTCCCTCCAGAACGTGTTCCTTCACATTATCACAGTGCTCATATGGCTGGTGTGTTGTGAGCAGCTCATACATAAACATCCCAAAGGAGAAGCAGTCCACCTGTAATATATAGTACATGCATAACTGTGAGTATTGACTTATATAACCCTAATATTGGTCCTCTTTCATTAATTCATGTCACTACAATGATATACCTATTATGATTTTTCATAATAAAATCTAAAGGTCAAATTATTGCGTAAGCCTTTTCCCATCCATTCATGATCTGTAGGGAACAATCACCTCTATGACTTTCCAAATAAGTGGTACATTCTTCTACATGACAAGACTGTTTCGGAAAATGTGCTTCATACTACAACTCCGGGAACATTTTTACCTTCTCTGTGTATTCTTCCTCCCCATTGTGCCTCATCATCTCTGGTGCCATGAAGCCCTCTGTGCCTCCGAAGCCTTTGGTGCCTGTGGGTAAGCTGGCCCGGCTGATGCCTGGAGCCACCATTAATTCAGTTAAGACATTACAGAGAGAGAAATTAAATATAAAACCATGCATTCTTCTTGCAAACTGACTTATTTGTATGTTATCAACAAATGATGCTGTTAGTAGTACCTTGCCAGACTCTTAGTCCTCAGGTTCTTAAATGATAATAAGGCAAGCTATTGTGTGAGTAATCCTAAATTATTTCAGTGAGCAACTGTTTAAGTAAAGACATTACAAGGCTCTTGCTGATTCATTACTCCATTTTGTTATTATGTCTTTCAGTATCATACTCCAGTATCTTTACAGCTTGAGAAATATTCACATCAGTCAGAGAGTTGAAATATACCAGTATGCGATCTCCTAGCAAGATGAAATGGCTGCCTACCATAGTCTGCGAGGCGAACATCCACCCGAGGATGAGGCTGGTGGTGGAAGGGTGGCGGCAGTTCCCACACCAGCACATTCTCGCTTTTCAGGTCTCGGTAGATAATGTGTTGGCCGTGCAGGTACTCCAGGGCTTTAGCCACCTGTAGGGGGAGTAAGAGTTTTGAAAGGATTGACAGACATGCAAACTTTAATAAACTTAACAGTATATTTGGAAATCCTTGAATTTTATCAGTAATTTTTCTCAGGAATATGTGAAGTTTTCCCACTTGCAACTACAGCTCTTGGTGAACAACTAATGTTCAAACTGGCAAAATGTGGATGAGAAAATAGAACACTGATACAAGATCTTGCTAATGCAGTCTCCTGCTCCATGGCTGACCTGTAGCACCACAGCTTGCAGGGTGGGGAGGGACAGTCTGCCACCAGACCGCTGGTAATGCTTGAGGCACTGGTCCAGCGCTCCCTGCGGTGCCAGCTCCAGGACCAGAGCCAGCGGGCGAGGGCACACCCCAACCAGCGGCACAATGTGTTGGTGTCGCAGGGAGAGCAGAATGTTGACCTCCTGTCTGGCGGAGCAGTACGCTTTGCAGGCATACTGCAGAGGGTCTCTCTCCCACTTGCTCTGGGCAGCCTGGAAGATACTTTCAGTGTTAAATTGTTCTCTATTTTTCATAAAGAAACTGTATTTGATAACTATAATAATAATTGTTTTTTACTTTTTAAATTTATCTTGAAAACTGAAACCAATACAATAAAAATAAAGAATTTCCATTATTTTTTTTTACTACCTTAAGTAATTAATGATATAAACACAAATGGTCAAACCCTATATGCATAGCATCCTGGTACAAACAATGTTGCTTATGCTTCCTACAAACTTAAAGATTAGCTGAAAACTGCACATTACTTTGCTTTGATCTATTAGATATATTTTCACCAAACTACACCTGCATCCACATGGGGCAACACTCACCTTGAAAGCTACAATGGCACTCTGTCGAGCGTTGGGTCCTGGGTCGACAGGCTGCAACATCTTGAGGGCCACATCCATGGGTCCTCCATTGAGGCGGTTGCGACAGGAGCCCTGGAAGACGAACCCAAAGCCACCACGCCCAAGCAGCTTCCCTTGTTTGATGACCTCTGGCCGCACCAAGTACCGGTCACCCAGATCCAGGAACACCTGTATCATAACCAAGGCTCACAATAAAGAATGTTGAGATGTAGACAAGATCCTTAACCCTTTCACTGCTATTTATCACATCTTTCCTCAATGACTGATCACTCTGAGATATATTTTCTTGTTTTACAGCCACCTTCAAACATTGCACAGGCTAGAAATTGCAAAATCTGTTCTTTTTATTCCCTTCTTTCTTGTAGATGCTTATGAAGATCCAAAACATTGTTTTTAGTGGTATGAATTGTTGCATATTGCAGAGAAAAGGTTAAACTTAGTAATCAAGATAGTAACGAGTTCAAGCTTAATTCTTTAAAAATGGACATAAGAAACTGGTACTCAAACAGAATGGTTGATGGCTGGAGTAATCTCAGGAATCATGTTGTTAGGGCAGGACTTTACATATCACCATAACATGTAAGAAAAGGTGGAGGCAAGAAACAGAGTCACATACGGTATCAGGAGCAATCTGTGCCAGGAGCAAGTCAGCGTGGAGTGGGCAGGGCACGGAACGGGCAGTGTAGGCAGCCAGGATACACTCTTCCACCATGAAGGAGTAGACCACCGGCGTCACCTCCTGGGCACCGGTACTTTCACCTTCGTTGTTGGCACTGTTGTCTAGGTCTGGCCGCCCCTCTGCCGACGCCTTGCGACTGGATAGGGCAGGTGAGGCAGCGATGAGAGGAAGCCTTTGACTTTGCCTTGTGCTATGCGGAAAATGCTTGGTGTAGCAAAATAAACCCTTTACCTTGTACCAGTGATAATGTAAACAAATACAGATTTCTTACTTGTTACTTGCATTATTTTCTATGAAGGAGTGAAAAATATGATTCAACCCCTAAGGGGTCTTGAGAGCTTTGGTAGCATGCAGTGCAAAGATACTAGTCAGCACAAATCTAAGTCAAAAGAATATTTACACCTAAATCAGATGCAAAAAAGTTTTGTAGAAGAATCTAAGAAGGATTTTGGAACTGTATTACTTTTCTAAGAAAAGGTGCTCTGAGTGAAACATTTACAGTATTTCATGCTGTGCTGACCTTATGAATATTGGTCCTTGTAGGCTAAATAAAACAATAAGAGAAATAGATTAACTCATATCCTCAAAACAAGAAGAGAGAATTATAAACTACTAATCATACTTTCTAGAAAATGACAATAACAATTTCAAACAGAAACAAGTGCCAACTCCCACCATGCAGTGCGACAACAGCCATTCCCAAGGTGACCACAGCCGGGCAGGGAGAGACTCACCTGGAGGTGGTGGACTCGGCCCCAACGCCACTGTCCCCATCTGAGGTGTAGGACTCCCGGGACCCCCAGCTACGCCTTGGCAGCTGAGGCGACATGTTTCCTCCCACACCTGCTGCAGCACCAGCTGGGGAGACACCCCCGCCCCCTCCGGCAGGGGTGGATGAGGAAGAGTTGCAGCCCCCAGGTTGTGATGAAGCCACATTACCAAAGGGCATTGTTGCAGGATGGCCCTGAGATATGAGGAATTGTGGCATGAGATCCCCTACATGAAGCCAAAGTTTAGGTGCCTTTTAACTATTTCATCATCACAAGCTTCTTACATTCACCCACTCTAAAACACAAGCTTCTTACATTCACCCACTCTAAAACACAAGCTTCTTACATTCACCCACTCTAAAACACAAGCTTCTTACATTCACCCACTCTAAAACACAAGCTTCTTACATTCATCCACTCTAAAACAGTCTCCATAAATGACATCCCTGGCCTTTTTACACATGCCCAACCTCTCACAAAAACCTTAAATCTAGACTCTCCAGGTGTAGAACATGCTTTTTCTAGGTACCAAAGTCCCAGTGTCATTCACCCAATCTATAAAACCATGTAATAATTAAAATAGCTTACTCTTACTTACAGTTAAATTTTTCTTCCAAATTATCAATATTCACAGTAAACGACCACATTTATTTGTTTCTGTCTCACTCCAACATGCAAAAATCATGTACTTGCCAAATGTTACAGTTACTCATATCTGCTGAAATTACTTTAGATAGCTCTGGCACTAATAAACCCATATCCTTGTCCATTTTTCACCATTCCCCTGAACCTTAAAACCATTTTGCTTTCCTCTAATAACACTCAGCCCCACCACCTGCTTGAAGAACCTCAGTGTGGTCTGCTTTACCTGCTGGGACGGAGCTAGACTTCCCAGGAGACTGTTAGTGAGGAGTGAGCGCTCAAGAGAGGAGCTGTGGGATGCAGTCAGGTCCTGGTGGGGTGCCATGCATGTTAGTCCATTAAGTTCAAAGCTTGTTAGGTACACTTAGTTGAATAAAGGATCTTTTCATTAGAGACAAAGCAACAGATGCTTTGTTGTGTGAATTTACAAACAGCAAAGAAGCAGTTGGCAAAGCTGGTGAAATACTATATAATTCTGATAAGGCATCAGTTTTCTTGACATAGAATATTAAAGAATTAACATCCAAAAGTTTACTGAGGTTTGTAATAATTTCTGCTCATCTAAGGAAAGCCACCACTCATTAGACTGTTGCCAAAGTGAGAGAAGCGAAAGAAAGCTATTGACACAGCAACATGCTTCCCCAGCAACATGAATGAAACTCAAGTAGGTATGTTCATTTGTTTGTTTGTTTGTCTACACCCACATAGGCAAGTGAGCAGACAGGCTTCCATCTGATCTTTTGCCTTGGGTATTGCAGCTCACCTGGGAGATCTGAGAGGCTGTCATGGAGCAGTACAAAGGGTTCATCTCAACAAAGGATCCCCAGTTGTCAGGGAGGTGCCGGGCCTGGGGATGGTTGCCCGGCCCCTCGTGCTGCCCGTGACACTCCAGACACACAGGACAAGGCACCAGGCGGGTCACTAGGAACTTTCCTTCACTGGTGTGAACAAAGCGTGTGCCCAGTGTAGGATACCTGGGGGAGGAAGAGAAATCAGTACTACAGCAAATAAGCTTAATGTTGTTTATCTCTCATATTTACCTCTAGCTTCACCTGATGCTTGATTCCTGGGTACATGAGACATCACAGACATACATATTAAGGTTATCCCCCTTAGCAAGCCTTTGAAGCACTCCTTCAATCCTGGTGTTATCATTTACATTTTTACATTGTTTCCCGTATTTCTTATAAAGAGCCATATGAAAATTTACTTTCATAAATGAAAAATCAAAAGGTAACTAAATTGGCAGGAGTGAGCATTTGACCCACCAGTCCTCCAGCAGAGTGTCTATATGATCCACGGCCAGGGAGAGCAGCTTGGCCACGCACTCCGGCGCCGGGTCCAGCACCACACTCTGGATGCCATTGGCAAGGATGTCTGCTGCAGGATTGGCCACCTCTTTGTCTTGGAAGGGTCTCTTGATCACCACAGCCTCATTGGGTAGGCAAATCTCCAAAACAGCTGAGCTGTTCACCTGTAAAGAGGTTTCCACAAAAATTATCACCTCAGCAATATCTTGGCCCTGAAGCTGTACATAAAATCAAAATACAATACTTCAGATCTGAGACTGGAAAAAAAAAAAAAAAAAAAAGTTTATGAGATGATTTCCTCATAGTTATAAAGGCTAATGATGATCTCATTGATGATCCAAAAGCAATATCCAGCAGTGCTTGCCATTCACAGCTTTGCATACAACCTCCAAAAAGTCCCCCTCCATACCTCTACGTCTGACCACATTCCCTCCTGGCGGACAAGGAAGCGCATACTCTTGTAGTCATAATACAAGTGATTGGTTTGTGTGGAGGACTGTGAGGAGCCGGGTGGGGGGCCGCCGTGTCCATGAGGCATGTGGTGGGTGCCGTGTGAGAAGCATGGCAGCACCTCCCTCATGCGGAAGAGTGTGGTGTGGGCATAGTGCAGCTCCATACCTGTCTGCCAACACATCCACTCTGCCTGCCCTCCCAGCACTGATGATAGCCCTCGGTCATTCAACACCTGCAAGGGCCAAGTCCTGTCGTGTCGATGTGTTCATCTAACTTACTATTACAGCAATCTCATAAAACAAAGGACAGATACAACAAACTTAGTTAACTAATGGATGCAAATTCCTCAAAAGGTTCTTGGAGTTTTCACTTTAGTCAACATGTAATAGCTAAAGGAGTACATGCAAAATGATGAGGAAGTGAAGTGGTTACCTCTCGTGGCATGACAAAGTAGTTCCTGACAATGTCTACCACTGTGTCGTCTGCCAGGATGCGGGTGATCAGTCGAGACCAGAATCCAGAGGGGAAATAGGACATGAGGAGGAGACGGCGGATGGCAGCGTGGGGAGCAGAGCGATGAGTGACTTGGACTGCTGGGGGCTCAGGACACAATGCAGGACTGCCATCAGCACCTTCTTTTTTGGGGCTTCCTGTAGGAATAAATGGATACTTTGCAATATTCATGCTACCCTCTTTTGATACACCACAAGCAATGTTGATCAAAAACACAGCCCAGACTTGTTACTAAATTTTGAAATTGGATAGATTTACGTGTAGTAGTGATCTTTTGGAAAATAGTCTACAGTGTGAATATATATAGTATTCACTGTACGGAGAAGGTAATGGAGTGAGTACCTATGGCTTCTGTAGTGAGGCCATGAGAGGAGAGTGGCCGAGGTTTGCGTTCCTCAGTGCTACTCATGTAGAAGGAGGAGTTCCCCACTATGGTAGACCCAGTAGAGGTTGAGAACTTCTTGTTCCTGATGGCCCAGCCCCTTGAGCGTACAGGGATCTGTGGGGCAGGCCAGGTGTGTATCAGTTCACTCATCACCACTGATCACAACAGAGGACAATGGACTCTAAACTACTAATAAAAGAAAACATGGTAACATTAAGTTTGAAATTTCAACTATCACTTATATTTATGTATATAAAGTGATACTTGAAGCATCTGTTGCTCAGGTAAGTAGGTTACCAAAGATAAGCTCAAATAAACCAGCTACAGAAAATTAACCTTAAAAGAGCTATGGTGTCCCCCTTAAACTTCAAGAAATGGTCCAGTGCAAGTTTATAATATAATTTCCAAAGACATCACTGATAACAAAAGAAGTGATCTAATATTTTCACCTTTCAATACCTGTAGTCATATTATTACTTAGTCAAATTAATAAGAGCTATCCATATAAAGCAACAAATGTCACATAGTCACAAGCAATCAAAAGGCTAATCCTAACAAAGCCTGAAGGAGCACACATCAATACCCTGACATCCGTCCCAGGCAGGCCACTACGCAGCTGTTCCTCTGAGGGCAGCAGGGAGGGGATGAGCAGTGTCCTGTTGTCCCATGTCAATGCCACTTCAAACTTGTTGAGGAGATTCACTATATAAGACTTGGCATCCACCGGGGCACACGTTGAGGACTTGAACACATGCTTGAGGTCATCCAACTTCATAATGCCTGAGGAAGGGGTCAACTGTATTTAGGATCTATTTTTGGAGTTGACCTTGTGATGACTGACTCTTTTGGTGAGAGACTGAATAACATGGTCAGGATTCAAAAGACCACTCAGAGATCTGGCCTGGCAACCAATGGAGGGAAATTAAGTCAATTAATTATGAGCAATGAATACATAGAAATCTAAAGCTATATTGGATTAAAACAGATAACCAGATAAGAAATGACAGCTGGTTAAACAGACATACACACACACATTCTCTCTGTCTCCCTCACATGAACTATACATGTTACAATAGGTTAGACAGACATACACAAAAATTCTCTCTTTTTCTCTCTCTCTCCACTCACCATTCCTAGCGAAGGGGTTGATCTCCCTGATGGTGACCACATGGGCCAGCATATCACAGAGCCATTGAGGGTCCAGGAAGTACAGGTCCTTGAGAGTGGCATCCTCATAGTGCAGCATCACACCTACAACACACCAACACTCCCTCAACTCAAAGCCTCTTATGTGATTATACTTTACTAATGATTTCCTTCCCTTTACTTTTTTGTGTATTCCTGGTTTTTGTAGATATGAAATAACAAGAATAAACAAAAATCAAGTTTTCTTTTTTAATTTTGTGTCCTGTCTAGTTTATATGTTTCTTTTTATATATTTCCCAATACTTAACTTTTCAGAAATAACCTGAATAAATAAAGTATAAAACAAAGGAGAATATTATCTTAGAACTTTTCACTTCCTCTTCATCTGGTAAAACTTCTCTTGTAACATCAAAAATATCTCTAGAAGTCATTTAATTATTAGCAATCACAATGATTCTGATAAAACCTGCATCTCATTCATTCCTTATCACACTGACTCTCAAGACAACAGACTGATGAGACATGAGACAGGACAGCAACCACCCTCATTCACCATTCTCGTGCAGGAAGGTGGTGGCTTGGTTGAGCTCCGCCACATCCCTGAAGGGGCGGTGACCTCGGCTGGACATCTCCTGGGTCACCAAGGTCTGGTACTTGTCTGCCGTCAGCACTGGGTCACGGCCCTGCACCCGGCGCTCCAGAGCCAGAACGCCTATCACGTCCTCCAGCGCCAGGTAGGAGGCAGGGATCCGCTGCTCTAGAAGCCGTTCTTTGCTCCCTGTAAGGAGGTGAAATGTGTGTAATTCCCATCACACTCCCATCTGAATATCAAGATTTTAAGAACATGAAAAAAAGACAAAGGTGATCAATACATTCCCAACATAGAAAGGCTTAGGAGAATTAAAACTTAACTATTTTTAAATACACACAGTGACATTAGCTACACTTACCTGGTGTTTTGAGGGAGAACACAGTGTCATATATCAAGTTGCACAGAAGCTTAACATTATGCCTTGTCTTGCAGCTCACCTGAAAGAAAAAAACACGATCATCACAAATAAGAAATAAGAAGTTGTCTTAAAAAACTCCACCAAAAGGAAGGAGTGATTACAGCACACCACAAAGCATTACACATCATGGATCCCTTCTTGTCCCGTACCTCTATGGTGTCCAGGACTCTTGGAAGACCCAATTTGTCTGCGTCTATCACGTTGATGAACTTGTCACGGATCATTTGCTGGAGGTCCTCGCTCCAGGATGGTGGGAATTTCTCCTTCACCAGGTCGTAGTGAGTCCCCACAATGAGCACTGGAGAGTTGGGAGCTCGGGCCTGCAGGAAAGACAATGAGGATAAAGAACTATTGAACTATTTATTTGGTAACAATATATTAATTAGCAATTTACTCCACTTAATATGTCAGTAATTTTCATTAGCATGTAAAGCAAAGGGATGGGCAGTCTCATTATGTGATCTAACCAACAGCAACTGAAAAAATACATACTACAATAACATGTTGCTATTTAAACATTTGTTTTATTAAAAGTAGGTGGATCTTAAAGTGTAAATACAGAAGTAAAAGTAAAGCATCAGTCACCTGGATGTTGACGAGCCACTGCAGGATTTCAGCCACCCCTCGCTCCCCATCGCTGATCTTCCACACCACCAGGTACAGGGAGCGTTTGGACAGGAAGTACTGGTGTGTGGCGTAGTACTCCTTCTGTCCTCCAAAGTCCCAAGTCCTGTGGAACACACCATTACTGTAGACAGAGACTCACATCTACAAATATTAGCCATCTTTACAATTCTCAAAAGTAACTTGAAGCACCTCTTTTAATATAAATATTCAAAGGATTCTTAAATGCGGTAATCATTTTATTTAATGTTATTTTCTGCTGTGACTGTGGTATTAATGACAATCTAAAAATCACCTACTTTAGTTTTACTGTTATTAGACACAATTATTTTGGTTTTGTTTATATCAATCTTCAACTTCCACATTTTACAAATATTATCATATATATTCACCAACTTATCTAGATGACAGTGTCTTAATTATTAATTAATTTTCTTTGTTAAACCATATTCTATTTCTAACCATCATGAAAAGACATATCTTATTATAACCTACAAACAAATAAGAACACACACCTGAAGACTACTGGACCATAATTGCTGTGACCCCTTATTTTCTTCTCAAATATCCAGTCCCCAATGTCCACGCCGACAGTTGACATGCTGGTGCCTCGGGAGGTGCGGGTGTTGATGTTCTTGTTGCCCATCCTCTTGGCCCAGTGCTGAAATAACAAAAACACATAACTAATGTAGCAATGATGGGACATTGTCATCAGAGGGTTAAAGCAATGCAGGAAGGTAGAGGAGTCATGCAGTCCTTGAAACTGGTAAAGCACTAAAATATCATGGAGAGACAGTAAGCTGGCTTTGCAGATAGTGTGTGATCCATCTACTGTAGAATTATAATCATCAACTCAGTCAACACATGCATATACCCAATACACAACAGGTGAAAGTAAGGAACTGTGTCACTCCTCACCTCCACTGGCTTCTTCCTGTAGGAGCCAGTTCCTTCCTGCCGTAGCTGCTCCAAGAGGGATGTCTTTCCAATCCCTTGCACACCCACAATCATCAGTTTCATTCTTGCATAGGGTCTGGCATCCTCCAATATACTCTGTGGTGATGCAAGACATTACTTATGATTGAGCTGTAGTACACTTCAAGGCAATCTTACTGGCAATGAAAGTGATCAACATCTGAAATTAATTTTGTAATTTTACATTACACACTAACCTTCAAGTAACCTATGACATCCATGGTTTTATACTTCTTGCTTTCAATCATGGACTTGAGTGGCTCCTGCAGGGAACAGCCTCGGGTGTTGAGGTTCCAGAGGCGAGAGAGGAGGCCCATCTCTGGAGGAAGCTCTGTGATGTCGTCATTGCCAGATATGTTCAAGACCTGCCAACACACCATCACTGGTGACTCACTCCTCCCACAATGCACAGCAAGGGAATTCAGACTTTTGAGACTCAAAAGTTAATAATATGAGAAACCGGATTCACTGAAACATGTCACACGACTCCTAATATGCTAAGCAAGTCCTGACATGCATATACACAACCCAACATTAACAAAACAAGAGAAAATGATTTTCAGAAATACAACTCTCCAAATAGAGCAAAAAATCAGTGAAAGTGGTGGAAAAACTATTAACAGAAATCTAAATTAAAAATTAATAATAATTTGGCATTAGAAGATAGGATATTAAGAACCTGACTCAATCTTGTTAAAAATACACATCTGCAAATACAGCCTATAGCTGCTGACTCGTGGCTGGAAGTGAACTCACCGAGAGGTTGGTCAGCTCGTGGAGGGTGGTGGGCAGGTCCCGAAGCTGGTTGTTGCTCACATCCAGCATTGACAGGTTGGGGAAGAGTAACCAAGACTTTCGAGGAGTGCTGGTTCGGACGGGGCTTGCCTGAAACATAGCATAATTCAGTGGCTGCCTTTCTCTTTATTGACCCTTTTAATGATAACTTCATTGTTATATTGTTTTCATCATTATAAACGACAACCAATATGTACATATAAGATTATATCTCATTTACATTATATCTAGTAATATTCAATAATTTCAAAGCTACAATGCTCTAATTATCCAATAAGAACTCTTTTAAGGAAATGAACATGATAAAAGATTGAAGCTTTTCTATTTTAGAGACTCACTTTGCATACTTTGTAGTATTCTAATTTATCTTTATTTTCTCTCCTTTATGTATTTTATAACTCTGTCATACCATACTTTCCTTTCCTCTACCTCCTCAATATCAGTTCTATATATATTCTGTATATAAATAATTCTTTCTCTTTTCATACACAAGTGACACTAACAAGAATATGCAATGAAAAGACATTCCTGCAGGTGAAGACTGGCTCATCACTCACTTCATTTTCATCAACTTCAGTCACAAGAGAGAAGTCACTCTCATCCAGATAGAGTGAAAGGCGTGTCAGCTTGTTGTCTGCCAGGATGAGAGTGCGCAGCGACTCCAGGCGCATATGGCGGCGGTGGATGCAGCTGCCAGGGGTGGGGGAGGTGCCCATGGGAGAGCTTGTTCCTCCCCGAGCCCGGGCAACACTCAAGTTCTGGCTATACTTGCGGCCTGCATATATGTAAAATGGGGGAAAGGAAAAGGAGGGGTATTTATTGGATCTAGCTACTCGAAAAAATGAGGGGGGGAGGAGGAACAGTGTCTCTTTGTAGTGATCATTCAGTGGAATGTAACTAAATTTTTTTCATGCATGACATAATCATAATTTTTTCTATTATACTATTTTATGAATGGTAGGCAAAGTATTTTGAAGGTGATCATCACATTTATGTATAAAGTACACTGTGTCACAAGAGGTGACAGCATTTCAGTACCTGGACACAAGAACTTGTTGTTCTTAGTGATCTCAGCCAGAGCATAGCAGGAGGAGACTGTGGATTCAAGGCTCTCCAGGGACTCACTACGGGCAACAGTGGGCCAGGCTCGGATGCGGTTGTGGGAGAGGTCCAGCTGCTTCAGCCCCACAGGGTAGCTGCTTGCTGAGCCCATCTCTGTTAGTCTGATCAGAACAAGTGTTAACAACCTGAAGAAACTGTTTTGCCTTTATCTATTTATGTATTTCTTCATTAGATGAGACTCATACTGGCAAAGTCAATTAGCATTCAGCACTTGTTACAACACTTTATGCACGTAATGCTAACTTTGCAGTCATAATTCTCAGAGATAAGTCCCACAGCCACTCACCTATTGTAGCTGAGGTTGAGACGGTTGAGGGAGAGTGCCAGGCAAGCCAAACCGTTGGGAACGCACATGAAGGAGTTGTGGGACAGATTGAGGGACTGTAGATTGGACAGAGTTTCCTCCTCTGTTTCCCTTACCCCCATCAGTGACTCCTGTATCTCTACAGCGCTTGACCACAGGCTGTGATGCTTCAGCTCACGCCGCCGGCAGCAGGTCACCACGTTGCCGTGTTTCCCCAAAGACAGCACTCCTCTGTTGGCGAAGAACTGATTCTTGAATACAAAGCCACATCAATGTAAAGATTTGGCATCAACTCTTCATTAAGTTTATCTCTCCATAATTATTTTTAACACAGCAAAAGTGCCTTAATCTCTATTTCAGAGGTATATAAAATGTAAAAAAATGAACGATCATTTTCCTGGATGCACAAGAAAGGGTCAGTTGTATAATGGGGGAGAAGAAAAAAAATATAAATAAATAAACTCAAAAATCCTCAAAGTGAATGGTATGTATAGAAAAGTATTCCATATACCATCAGTTCAAAACTGAATTCCATTGGATCACCTGAAACAATGCAATTAATGTAACTGGTCTATGAAGATAAAAATTCAGTCACCAGCACTCTGTAACTCTGCTTAGGAGAAATACTGGAGATGTAATTCTGTGTCCTAACCTTTGTTGTCTGCACCATGCAACACCACAGAACTAAGGCCTTGAAACACAAAATCACCTCGGGTCGGGAGTCTTGCGGCGAGCTGGAGACTCTTCCGTGAGGTCATCTGGGAGACTGAGGTGAAGGTCACTCATGGATGACATGCTGTCTTCATCACTGACCTCACTCATGGCATCTGAGCCAATTCCTGAAAAATTACAGTAACTTATTTTCCCACACATGGATGTCATTAGTTCATGTTAATACAAGGAAAACACTCCAGGATAGAAACTCTTGTGCTATTGCCTTTAATCCACAATCTTCAGTATATGATCAGGGACAATAGCCACCAACAAAACAATAGCCATCATCACCTGCTAAATCTACAGAAATTTACTTGTTCCTACAGTGTTAACCCACCAGAATCATGTCCGTGACCCTCAGGCCGCACAGGAAGGTCGTGCAGCAGGTTGAGGGACACATTGAGCTCCCTAAGTTTTGGTGCAGTCCAGATCTTGTAGGGGAGAGAGGACAGCTTGTTGTTGGACACATCCAGGAGCTGCAGCGCTGGCAGGGTGAAAATTCCATCCGGCAAGTTGTCCAACCGATTGTCCTGAGGGAATAAGCATGGTATATGAGACTGTATGTACTGAATATTTCACAACACATACACCAAATGTGAAAAAAGTAGTATGCAAACATTGTGTAAGATGCACCAATAGGTAACAAGCCTTTCACAACCAAGGTACCACTAAATTATTCAAATACTTTCAAGTCCTAAACATGTACAAAAAAAAAAAAAAAAAAAAAAAAAAATCCAGTCTTCCAGAATCCAAGACAGTAAATGTGCAAATAATCAACAGGTTCCACTTTTCCTTACCTGTAAGTGCACTTCCTCCAGGACAGACAGAGGACCTTGGAACAACTCTTTCTTTGAGCCTTTCCTGGGCAGTGTCACAGTGCCGTCAATGAACTGACCAATGGAGGGAGGCAGCTTCTCTATCTTGTTCTGGGCTGCATTTAGAATCTGAAAAGAATGTCCATAAATACAACAATGCAGTTTTCTTCTGTACTCAGTGCTGCAAAATATTTTAGGAGTATGAAACCATAACAAGTAAACTGCTTTAAGTTATACGTTTTCCTTGAAATTCCATTTCAATTTTAAAAAGTTACATTATGGTAATGTGATTTACAATTTTTTTTGTTATCATGTACATTTATGAGGATCCAGGCAGGTGCACTGCACAACCCCACCCACCTTGAGGCTCGGCAGCTGGAAGATCATGTCCGGCAGCTCTGTGAGGGCATTGTTGGAGATGTCCAGCCTTGTGATGGCGTACAGAGCAATGACTTGGTTACGGGGACTCAGCCTCAGCTTGGGGTTCAGATTTACTGAGGCATCCACCAGCCACTGATCCTGAAGACAAACACAAAAATTATTCATAAGAAAAACTTCTTTAACTTATAAATATATGAAATTCAGAAAAAAAAACTATCTATCTATCAATATATCTATCTAAAACTTGACATCTAGCATATCCCAAGTTTGTTGAAAGTAGCCTCTTAGTATATCACCTTATGGGGGATGTCACATGTATTATAAAATATGAGTGTCACATATCCTACATGAATTCTTTAATGGAGCCTGTTTCTGAATTAATGCACACAGCATAACTAAATTATGCCTACACAAAGTTTGTATGCCATTTAGAATGGATTTTCATAGCAAATGTATGTACCTTGAGGTAGGAGAGACAGCGTTGGCCATGCCAGTTGATCATGACAGGGGTGGAGGGGGCCAGAGAGGAGTACACCCCCCCACCACTGCCCACATTGAGGGAACTGAACTGCTGGCTAGGTTTGATGTCCAGGGCTCGCTTGTTGACCTTGAACTCTGGATCAGGGTGAGCCTGAAGAGAACCAGCATGTTAAAAGTTGTAAGTTAAGTTTTGATTTGAAATTTGTTATAAGCCATAAATAAGCAATACTGATGTATTACTATTATTATGTATTACTTCATGTTTTTGAATTTGACGTAATCAATATTTAGTTGTCAATTTTTGATACTTGGAGAAGAGCTCTGGTCTGATATACAGTGTATAATTTTCTTTTTTTAGAAGTCCCCCCTAAAATATTGGATGTGATCACATATCTGACCTTGAGGGCAAGTAGCTTGGACACAATGACTTCATCCTTGGCATGAGCAGCAATGAAGAGTGCTTTGCACTCGTCATCCCGGGCATGGCTCTTCAGCAGCAGGTCCAGCATGCCCAGGTCCCTGTTGCGGCATGCCTCCACAAGGGCAGTGGACCCTACACACACATTTCATTACTGATAACTAAAATGACAGACAAACAAAAGTCATCAATAAGTCAAGGGTTTTCCTACAGTACTAGATGTGTATCAAAGCAAAGTTACCTGTGAAAATGTACTCATCCTCTGCCAGCCGTGCCATCTCATCATCTGGCAAGTACACCCTCAGGTTGGGGTTGGCTCCTGCCGTCAGGAGCATCGACACTATGATGTGGTGCTTGTTCTTGACAGCAATGTGGAGTGCAGTTTCTGTGTGCAGATGAAGGCACAAAGTTGAAAATTACAGCTTGTTAAGGATGATAACCAATAAGTAAAATCTAATTCAATGCTATTTATTAATCACTGAGCCAACAGTAAAATAATTCCAGTAGCAGCTGAATATTTATGTACCTACTGACATACTTCAGAAAGTCCCAACCCCAGCTGCTCCCATCCTCACCTGTGTTACTGTTACAATACATGTCAATGTCCAGTGGGGATAACATGTTGTCCTTGTGAGCATTGTCTGTCTTGACCAGGTTCAGCTTGGACATGAGTGCCTGGATGCCCCCAGAGATGCGGTGCTTGGTGGGGCTTGTCACCTCCTCCGTCTTTTCTGCCGAGTCTGTGTTGGCATTAAGGCTGCTCTTGGTGTTCTCTCTGCTGCTGGACTTGGAGTCGTTGCTGCTGGTCTCCTGATCCTTCAGGCTTCCTTCCTCTAATTCCTCTTTACTCTATGAATGGAAATAGAAAACATCTATCACCATGTGAATACAATACTTAATACTCACTATATTATCTTTGTTCACTACCAATACTAATCACACAATCATCAAGGAACCAAAGCTTTATTTTTTGGTTCCTCAGATTCCTAAGAGCTATGAGGGGCTGCCTACCTTCACCCGGTGGCCCTGGACTCGGTGCTTCAACAGTAAATCCACAAGTTTCTGGTTGCCCACATAACAGGCCAGGTACAGGGCACTCTGTCCCGTCACATCCTTCATGTTGATGTCGAAGGCCATGTCATATTCAAACTGACCCGTCTTGTCCCTGTGTGAAATAACAAGTTCACCAGCTAAAGAATGCAGAAGAGCAGAGGTTATGTGACACTTATTCCTTTATTCACAAGTAGAACAGATAAAGAACATCAAAAAAAGAAATTGACAAGTGATAGGTAAACAGCACATGGCAGTATTATTTTTCTCACTGATTAATTTATTCATTAGCAAAACAACTAAAGAAGATAGGAGAATTGACAAGTAAAAAGCACAAGACAATGCATCATTTTCTTCACTGATCCAAGAAGCAATGTTAGACTGACCAGTATTTATGGAGAGCTTCCTCTGGGTAGGGAAACTTGAGCAGCAACTCCAGCACAGAGACGTGGCTGTTGATGATGCAGGCGTGGAGGGGCAGCCACCGCTCCACTGTAGACACACACGCCAGGCACGGGAACTTCTGCACCCCCGGAGAACAAAGTGAGTGAGTGGATGGGAAAGTGAACAAATAAGTAAAAGAACTGCCCCATTAAAAAAGCAACCCATTTAACTGCTGCTCCACTACATATTTCACAGAAAAGGATTGCAATTAGATCATTTTAGTTCTGAAGGTGTCTTGATACTCTTGCAATAGTCTGAGTCATAAGAGAAAGGAAGAGAGAATGAGGCAGAGTTTCAGAGACTATGCAGAAGAATGAGTATTTTCTGTAACAACACACAGTATACAAAGTTTTACATTGCCTGCAATACATATTTTGAGCATGAATAGATAAAAAACTCATAAACAGATTGTTTTTTTTGGGGATGGCTTCTTAAATACAGTAAATACAGTAAAATCCCTCTTATCCGGCATCAACGAGACCGCCAACATGCCGGATACTTGAATAAAAGTGAAATTATGTCCACAATCACCACCCTACACTCACGCATCTTACCATAACAAAGATCAGCTGATCTGATCAGCTGCTTAAGTGTAAGCACAACACGCTTCCTCTTTTCTACAACTTTAGGCATGATGAAGGCATCAGGCGATAAACAGTGCACACGCGGGACTGAGTCACTGAGTAAACACAGTGCAGTGGGCCGCGGGTGGCGCGAAGCAGTGCGCTCTGGTGGCGAGGGGACAAAGTATGCCTCGCGCGGGAATTTTAATCGATTTTATGAGTACACATTGATTTTTTTATTGATTTTAAAGCTCGGGGAAAAATGTGCCGGATACTTGAAGCTGCCGGATACTCGAATGCCGGATGAGAGGGATTTTACTGTATTCTGCAGAGTTAGATAGGTAAAGTCTCTTCTGGATACATGTATGAGGTATAGTGGGGTCAGTGTGTATAGTGTATAAGGAGCTTTCAACCACTACATCTGACAGATTACCTTGAGCAGCATCTCGGCAATGTCCCTGCGGCCGTAATAGCAGGCGATGTAGAGGGGTGAGTACTTGGTGACCGGGTGGATCCTGCCATCCGCCCCATGGTCCAGCAGTAGCCGCACCATCTCCCGCTGGCCCTCCTCACACGCCCTGCGAACATCATCCCATGCATTGCATCCACCACCCTGTGACGACTAATGAACTATGATTGTGTGTGTGTGTGTGTGTGTGTGTGTGTGTGTGTGTGTGTGTTTACGCAGGATGGACATTGGGGTGTAAAGAAAAGCTATTTGAGAGAGAGAGAGAGAGAGAGAGAGAGAGAGAGAGAGAGAGAGAGAGAGAGAGAGAGAGAGAGAGAGAGAGAGAGAGAGAGAGAGAGAGAATGTATAGTGTCTTATAATATGTAAGTCACCTAAAACTTAATAACCGAAGAGCAATATTGTTCGTAGGCCTTCACACACACACACACACACACACACACACACACACACACACACACACACACACACACACACACACACACATACACACACCACGTACTTAAAGAGGAGCGTGTTGGAGCCATTGGGAGCAGAGTTAATGATGATCTGCGCCTCGGCCCCAAGGTCACGCAGGATGGCCTTGGCGCGCGACACATCCCCGCGACTGCACGACTCCCGCAGCGCAGAGTGAAGCTCCTGCCGCGCCAACTCTCGCGCATCTGTTGACCGACCACACGCAAAATTAGGCGCTGGATACAGATGAGCTAACTGGGGTTTCACGTATAACAGAAAGGTAGGTTTTTATTTTTTTTTTCTTATGTTGCTAGCTTATGTTGTTTGATAAAGGTTTCGTGTATGCTAATAGAAAGATATGTTATATTTTTTATGCCATTAGCTGATTACTGGGTATATCTAAATGCACAGGAAAGCAAGCATTAGCATAAAATTTATTAGCATAAAATTAAACCCTTTTACACTACAACAAACACGTGATATCTTAGAAAAAAAACGATTAACAAGGGAAAAACAATCAATGTTTCAACTCACTGGTGAACGTGTAAATACAATAAAGAAGAGATTTAGTCAAGTTATAATATAAATACAGTAAGTAAGCAAGTTCATGGCGTCGCATAAATTAAGGGTTCGAATGCTGTTTATTGCGACACCTGTAACAATACCCGACTTACCCGCCACCCTCCGCTCACTGGGTTCTCTTCACGGGGAAAACAAAACATGTCACATACCTGCATCTCTTAGATTTGTAGCACACAGCAGCAGCAGCAACAACAACAACAACAACAACAACAACAACAACAACAACAACAACAACAACAACAACAACAATAATAATAATAATAATCCTTTTCCTGGCAACACCGCCTCGCTACATGTTTCAAAGGGCACCAAACATCCTACTCTTTTCCTCGATAGCTTACTTTCACAGCATCGTCAAAATCAGAACGTAGATCACACGCCACAAAACACGAGTCATCGCATTCTTGAAGGTACCAGCGTCTTATCTTTGCTAATCTAAACTGTTTCTCCAGGAAATTATTGGAGTTTTAAAGTGTTTTCATTACCTGGCGATATTTCAACAAGAATTCTGCATTATCAACTGGAAAGACATCCTTGGGAACCCGACTCTCTTATGAGAGTCCGAGGCATTTAAAAATCTGGGCCTAACTTACACAAAACTGAATCATACAGAGTCATACTTGTCAAAATGGGCGCATACAAACGTCACAGGAGACAGACAGTAATACCACACGAGATAGAAAGGAGAAACAAGTCATGCATTACAGAGTTTGAAGGCAGCGATACCAGCCGTGGCGAGCAGCAGATCAGGTTCAAAATCAATCAAGTCACCATCGCCGAACATGAAAGGAGAAGCAGTAGTCCTAGATGTAGCAGCAGTCCTAGATGTAGAGGCTGCGATATGCCTCAGCACATGACTGGACTGGCGGGGCACTCACACCCACACCCGGGCAGCTGCAGTTTGGAGCTAACACTGCAGAAGTGACAAGTGCACGCCTCCGTAACACCGCCCAACATCACGTCAGTCTTCTCTTATCACCATAGTGCTCCACCACCACCACCACCATCGCCACAACGCGCCTCTCCACTGCCTTGCCCTCACTCTCGCTCTCTTATCGTGATGTAGCGAGTTATCTCCAGTTCTCTACAGGTCTTACAGCGATACAGAGGTGCTATGTAAATAGATCACATGGGATCAAAGGTTGCTTGTAATTAAATGATGAAAAAGTCCTATATTTACTTATGTGTGTGTGTGTGTGTGTGTGTGTGTGTGTGTGTGTGTGTGTGTGTGTTCCCCCACGGGTGTGTGTGTGTGTGTGTTGGTGGGTGATGAAATAACATGATGTTCATAAGACATGGCAAATAACAACACGAAAGGAAGCACATAATCATCATGTGAGATTACAGCTTCCGATTTAACAATCTTCTTTACTGAAGACGACTTTGTCAGTTGTACCAATGCAGCACATAACCTCATCCCAGGCTGCAGCTGTGGTTAAAACTACCTAGTTTATTCCATATCTCGGATAGGCCACTTATACGAAGACACAACAGAATATGCATATTTTCCGCATAGAGTCACTTTGTATATTTAGTCCCATAATTTGTTTGAACGTAGTTTTAAATCATGATTGAAATAAACTTAAGTACATTCTCCCTGTTCAGAAAAAAAAGTTGTTTCCTTGAAGCCATCAAACAAAACTCTCCCCGTTACTCTTCCTAGAGACTGTAAAAGTGTCCGTGGTTTGTTTATAGAGACTATAATCGTATTTAAAACCATTGGTCTGTTTACGTCATGCTCTTCAGGCCTTCATCTCCAGCTTCTCTTTCGATGTTGGCAGACTCACATTTACCGCTATTTTCCGGCAATGAACTGGGAAATTATCCTAACTATAAGATTAAATAGGTCTACGATCCCTGAGAGTGCAGCTGGACTACCACACCACACAAACAAGTCGTGAAACCGAAAATGAGGAGTAGATGTGTGGCAGCAAGGCGTCCTGACGGGCAATTCATATTTGGCGGGGGTGCGCGCGCGGCTGTGCGAGGCGGGTGCGCAGCGCTACACCACAACAAACGTGTGCCTGACGTGGGCCGGTGGACGCTAGGCGGAGAACTTTCCTCAAAAAACCCACTCCAGAAGTGAACAGAGACCATGGCAAAGCATCATCCTGATCTGATCTTCTGCCGCAAGCAGCCCGGGGTGGCCATTGGACGACTGTGTGAGAAGTGTGACGGGAAGTGTGTGATTTGTGACTCCTACGTGCGGCCCTGCACCCTGGTCAGGATATGTGACGAGTGCAACTACGGTTCCTACCAGGGCCGCTGTGTCATCTGTGGAGGCCCAGGTACACCATGGTGTTGGCTGTGTGTATGCTGTGCTGTGTGTGGTGTGGTGTGGTAATGGCGGGGATCAATACTGCGGCGCCCAGGAGGGGAAGGGAGGGTGGCGGCGGTCTCTGCCTTGTATTGGGGTGCTGGTGGTGGTGGTGTGTTGCCGGGAAGCCTGTAAGGGGCGGGCTGGGGTGGGAAGCACATTGCTAGTTACTGCACACACTCCAGTTTTGTATTGTAGATCTTTGTTTTGTTTTATTTCATGCATGCTAACTGAAGCTTTCTCTTCGTAAATCCAGAAGTACCTCCGTTTTGATAAAAGAAAAAAAAATTGTCGGTTATTTATTTATTATTTACTATTTATTTATTTATTTTTTTTCAGTATTACTCCCAGTCATGTCAGCAGTGTCATAGTCCTGTATTAATGAGTGTCCCCCCAACCCCCAGGAGTGTCTGACGCCTACTACTGCAAGGAGTGCACGGTGCTGGAGAAGGATCGGGACGGCTGCCCAAAGATCGTCAACCTCGGCTCCTCCAAGACGGACTTGTTTTACGAGAGGAAGAAATACGGTTTCAAAAAGAGATGAGGCGGGCTGTGGGTGGGCGCGGGGTGTGATGGGGCTTTTGTATCTGGAGACATTTTCATTTTATATTCATTATATGTGATGTTCATTAATGATTAAATATATTTTTGTTTACAGGTATACATATTATTACTGACCTTCCTTTGGTTTTTCAAATTAAAATAATATAATTAATGGAGGCCATGTATATTATGTATTACTTATGAACATTACTTAAGTGAAAGTAAAACAATGCTACAAACCACTAAGATGATTAAAGAAACAAAACAAAACAGAAAGGCAGCCAACATACAAGTTATATCAAAACATGCAGGAGAGGTTATTTTGAGGGCCACCTTGTTCCCAAAGTGCTAGAGATATAACAAAACCTTGTTATATCTTTTAGAAGGGCCAGTCTATGTGACCTCTTGAAAATGTGTCTATGCATTATATGGGTAAACATTTTTATCATGTAGGAATAAACAGCATTGCTATGAATTAATAAAAATTTTCCACAATAATTACTAGTGCATCAATGGAAGCTAACCACTACCCTCACCAACCACTGCTGCTCGTAGTGGAGGCAGCTGTGTCATAACCAAAGAGGGAAGGCTGAGACTGGCTGTTCAGTTACTACTGCAGTAAGATACATATCACTCACTAGGCCACTGTGAAGGCAGGTATGCATGGCTTATTTACTGTGTGAATGGGAAAAAAAAAACCTAATACATAAGTAATGATAAAAGGATCAAATGAAAATAAGAAAACAAAAGAATTAATACAAAGCTAAGTAAAAATTTTAAAAAATATGATAAAAGTAAGAGAATTACTTAAATACATAAACAGTCAAATGAAAAAATAAGAAAATAGAATTAATACAAAGCTAAAGAAATTTAAAAAAATATAATAACCAATAAATATCAAAGCAAATAAAAGTAAACAAATAATAAAAAAATAAGCTGATAATAAGAGCAACATTAATTGATAATAATAAAAACAACCATAATAATAATGATAAACAGAATAACAATAAGCAAATAAACAAAGAAAACGAAAGCTATACGCCCCACAACTCGCCCAAGAAGCAACACACACACACACACACACACACATACATACACACACTCCACTACACCTTCCCTACACTTGAGACAGACCAATCTCCCAAAGTAAGCACAACTTCCCTGCGCAGACTATACAGTTATGCTCCCCACGTCCATGAAACTCTACGGCTGCACGGTAAACACGACCCAACGCCGCCCCTTGCACCGCCACCGCTGCCTGTTCTGATGGGATTGCCTCGCCCCGTCCCCGTCACCTCCCGCACCTCCAGGAGTGGGCCAAGATATATGCGCGGGACGGTACCTACGTGATAATGCGATGTATGTGATAGCTTGTGATGCCATGCCGTGTTTTGTGTGTGTGTGTGTGTGTGTGTGTATTATGTATGTGTTATTTTCTTTTCATAAGCTAAGAGTCTGATATCTATGTATAGTTTACGTAAATACCAAGCTGATATTCCCCATGAAGGTAGGTAGCCGAGGCAAGGAGTATGTGTGTATGTATGTATGTATGTATTTAGGTAATCATTGAAATTATACAGAATGTTGTGGTTGATAAAATATCTATCTATCTATCTATCTATATGATTTTTAAGGAATGCTTGCACTGACTGACTGTGAAGTTATAAAATACGACACACTTCAAAACACCTCTCTCATAACAGTAGAAAATGTTGTATGGTGCACTTTAACTCCGTGGCGAGGTACACGTGCACCCACCTGCAGCATCTCCCTTCAATCAATACCTTCCAGCACCGTCATCGGCCCTGCCTCGCCGCCCATACCGCGGCCCCGACACCGCCTCGCCGGGGGCACAGCTAGACATGTATGGGTGTGAGGGAGCTGAGGGAACTGTTTTTAGTCATATAAAACGTCTAATATTTCTAGTGTTTCCTTAGTATTATTCGCAAAACTTCTTGGGTGTGAATACAGGTAATGCGAGGCGAAAAATTCAAGCAGAGAAGCGTCAATACTCACGAGAGGTAAATCAAGGTGTGGGTACAGGGAGTGGCGGTGACAAGGTGCCCACTTACCTTGGTGCAGCACAGGGTAGTCCAAGAAGTAAGAGAAGGCGTCAGAGGCTTTGTCCACTGACTCCTTGCCGCCTTTCTTCATTCGGTCATCAAAACTTGCCCTCCTGACATATCCGCTGTCGGCTTGGGGCGGCGCCAGGGTGAGGCAGGAAGCCACTGAGCCTCGCCTGCGACTGGCGGCGGCGGACGTGGGCTGCTCGAGGAAGCTCTTCCCCCTCAGTGCGGGAGGAGCCTTGGCGATGCTCGACTCTTGCTGGCTCTGGTACGAGCGATGCAGATCATTAAATGTCCCGGAAAACGAGAACCGACGGGAAGGAAAGTCCGGCACACTGCCCCTCCGCTGCTGCGCCCGGAGCTTGAGAGACTCGCTCCTCACTGGCAGCGGCTGTGGCGGCAACGGGTTGTTTTTGAAACTCCATGAGAGGCGCCATTGACTGAGCCGCTCTGTTAGGCTGGGCCTGCGTTTCGTGACGGGCGGAGTGTCGCTGGCGGGCGGCGGGTCATCGGGGGGACGGGGGGAGTCTTGAGGCTCGTCTTCGCGGTCTAAATCATCGTCAGTTCCGCTACCATCATTCACCACTTCGATTTTCCCAGTCTTACTTAACCGGACCCTTGAGAACTCCTGGAGGTCAAGTGAGGCTCTCCTGTCCATCGAGCCTCTCCGGCTGAGCACCTTGGACTCCTCCATCTTGGCGAAGGAAGGAAAAACAAAAGTGTTCGTCTTGGTGTCGTCACGGCTCACCGGGGCGGCTGAGTCCGTGGTTTCAGGGGCCTGGGAGCCTGGCGCTGCTTGAGGAGGCTCTTCAGGCACCTCATGGACATGGGTGGCCAGCAGCCCGTCACAGGCTTTCTCAATGGCCTCCTGCATCACTTTCAGCGTGTCCGGTGGTTCTGGTGACGGCAAGTAGTGAGGACCAGAAAAGTTCTCAGAAATAGGCGGGTCTGTAGGTAGGCTGGTCTTTATCTGGTCCACATCGGAGGGGAGTCTAGCGACGAACTCCTTCACAATGTCCCCAAACAGAAGAGCTGCTTGTTCCCTGCCCACGTCTGTCAACTTGCCGGGCGCCTCGTTCGGAGACTCTGCTTGGCAGTGCCTCATGCTGCTCGCCATGGTCTCGCTGCAGATGCTCACCAAGTTGTCAAAAGTGGACTTCTCAGATTTTTTCCCAAATTCAGCACCAAGCTTCATAAGAGCCTTCTTCAGGGCCACCTCTCGCTGCGGCGCTGGGTCCTTGCTTTCCACAGCCTCAGTCAGGCTTGTTTCACTACCAACAACAGGCTGACTGAGAGGTGAGGAGCCAGGCTTCCTGACCTCGCCCTCTTCGCGTCTCTGAGGACTCTCGTTTGTGTTTCGGTGGCAGCGGGAACCAACATCTTTTCTGCGCGTCCTGCTGGGGGAGGCTTCTATCTTCTCTTCAGTGCAAGTCTCTGAGTTTTCAAAATAAGTTGGTGCGCTTTCAAAATCAAAGTCGGTGAAGGTAGACCATCGCATGAAGCACCTGTCCTGCAGGCTGCCCCGCCGGAGGACAGCCACGCTGCGCTCCGGAGTGTTTGGAATCTTCCTGTCGCTGCTCCGGCCTGACTGTCGCCTCAGTATTATATCCGTGTGCTCCTCAGCGACGGCAGACTTATTCCTGAGGCGCCCACTGGGAGACCCTTCAGGCCTGAACAACGGCTCTGCCCAGCCAGTGGGCCGGACGGACCGAACAGCCACCTGTCCACCATCCTTGCCCTCATCACTTTCCTTAGCTGCTGTCCCTGAACGTCTGGTTTGTGTGTGCATGATGTCGTTTCTTCCCGAATCCTGTCCCGCGCAGTCCGGGGCGCTGGGCTGGGTCATGTTTGCCTCAAATTGTGTGTCTGTATCACTGATTTTCTTGAAGCTCAGACAGACCACACTGATCTCCTCCGTCTTCTCTTCCTCGTCACTGTCCTCGCGGTGCGCTGCGCTGCTTCTGGCAGGCACGGCACGCCGGACTGGCTTCTCTCCTAAGCTGCGCTGCTTCTCCCCTCCGGCCCCGGTGCTGCAATCAGGCGTTGTCTTTGTGTGTAAGGCAATAGTTTGAGCTATGGTGTGGGTGGGCGTGGTGACAACCGACCCGTTTGTGCTGGTGACGCGGGTGACGGTGGGGGAGGGGCGAGGCTCCTGGGAGGTGCTAGCGGGACCGTGGCTCTCCTTGGCGCTCAGGCGACTCGAGCTGAGGCTGTGGCATAACTTCCTGTACGAGGTCGCCACCACCCCGCCCTTATCGTGATCCTTCCGCGAACTTTTCCCTTTGGTTCGGCCGTCCCCCTTCTGGCTACTGCCCTCCGCCTTCCCGCCACCTTTCCTCCTGAAGCAGCCTTTCCTGACGAAGGGTGGGGTGCTCTTAGGGTCCTGTCTGGAGCCGCTGAACTTCCTCTCGAGTGTGGGCGTGGGTAAAGGGCTGTCTGTCTCCACGAAGTCTGCCATGTTGCGTCCTATACGTCATGGACCCAAACGAATGACACTCAACGGTTTGTCTAGAATAATACGACGTGACCAACAGCGGCCAAGCTGCTGACGCTGAGAGGAAGCAACAAGTACAGGGAAAAGAACACGTCGGACACACACACACACACACACACACACACACACACACACACACACACCGCATCGCATTAGTTTTCCTGCATATGTTTTAGAGAAATATGTATACAAGAGGTAAAATTGAAAGGAATACCAAACTGAGAGGGTTTCAGAGTAAACCGAAGAAGAGGAGGAGGAGGAGGAGGAGGAGGAGGAGGGAGAAGAAAAGGAGAGGGAAGTGAATGAAGAAGCCGTACGCAATCTTATGTATGGTGTTCGGCGACTTTGAAAACACACACACACACACAAACACACTTTACATCTTGCTTTCTCTCTTCCCTTTTCTGCTTGTTTTGACATCGAACTAAGAGAGAGAGAGAGAGAGAGAGAGAGAGAGAGAGAGAGAGAGAGAGAGAGAGAGAGAGAGAGAGAGAGAGAGAGAGAGAGAGAGAGAGAGAGAGAGAGAGAGAGAGAGAGAGAGAGAGAGAGAGAGACGAAAAAATGAGAAATACGCTTTCAACAACAACGATAACACACACACACACACACACACACAGACACACACACACACACACACACACACACACACACACTGGAGAAAGATACAGAGAGGATAGTTTTTCCAAGCAATACCACAAACATAAGAACCAGCCGCTTCTTTCCTCACACGGGCCACTGCTAACACCAGGAGCGCAACACAGCAAACCTCCAATTCCTTCACTGCACTTCAACACTTCAACACTCCCACGGAAATCCAAGAGTATCGGCGAGAGATTGACAATGTTCACCTGTCCACCACACTGACACACGCAGGTAAGGCTCATTGGGATTCGAACACGTGATAATACGAGGTTAGAAGTTTACCGATGAGCCACGAACACGGGGAAACGAAAGAGATGGAAGATAGAGGATAGGTATAAGAGTTTTAAGAGTAAGGAAAAGTATGCTGTGGATGATGAAATAGATGTAAAACAGGAAGAGATAATTAAGGTTTAAGACACTAAGAAAAAGTAAAAGTGAGGGAATTTAAGATACCAGGACGAAAAGGGAAAGAGTTAAGAAACCGAAAGATTTATAGAACAGAGAACAGAAAAGATGTGGAGAAAAATTAGTAATGAAGCAGGAGAGATGGAAGGGGAAGATCTGAGAAGGAATAGCGAAAGACGTGAGACTGAGAGAGGAAATTAAAGTTAGGAAAGGAGGAAGAGGAGAAAAAAGACAGGAATGAACGATGAAAATGAAAGAATCTGAGAAAAAGAAAGAAAAATGAACCAATGAATTAAATATCGACAGAATATAAGCGAAAAGAAAGCCGAGAAAAAAGAAGACAGGATAAAAGAGGAAAGATTGAAATAGAAAATGATGCAAAGAACACAAACGCTAAAACAGGAATAAAAGGCAAATCAGGGATACGAAAGTAAACTCGGTGTGAAAGAAAGGAGAAAAAAAGATGAGGAGGAAGAGAGAGCAGGTACAGAGGAGAGGAGATAGAAGTGTGTGTGTGAGAGAGGGAGAGAGAGAGGGAGAGGAGACGACATCCGCTTACTGTGAGGTCACGAGGCGATGTGCGGGAGAGTGACACACACACACACACACACACACACCCACACACACACACACACACACCTCTCTCTCTCTCTCTCTCTCTCTCTCTCTCTCTCTCTCTCTCTCTCTCTCTCTCTCTCTCTCTCTCTCTCACCACAAAGCCACGCGCCACTAACTCATCTTACCTTATAAGGAGTAATTTTTCACCTTAATTAAATGGTTTTCATTCATTTGCAGAAAGCTCATTATGTAACACCTCTCTCCTCTCTCTCTCTCTCTCTCTCTCTCTCTCTCTCTCTCTCTCCTCTCTCTCTCTCTCTCTCTGAGGTCTGAGTTTCTTGGAAGGAGGTTGATATTGTTGGTTAGATGTGATGGTGGTGGTGGTAGTAGTAGTAGTAGTAGTAGTAGTAGTAGTAGTAGTAGTAGTAATAGTAGTAGTAGTAGTAGTAGTAGTAGTAGTAGTAGTAGTAGTAGTAGTAGTAGTAGTAGTAGTAGCAACACAGAAAATAAGAAATAAGAATAAGAAATGAAGCGGGGAAAAGAATTTGGAAGGAGGAAGAGAAATGAACAACAACAACAACAACAACAACAACAACAGAAACAGAAGAAGGAAAAATCAAATAAGGAAGGATAGATAAATAAAAAGAGACAGAGAAGAAAGGAAGAAAGAAAAAAAACAAGACATAAATAAATAAAATAGAGACGAAGAAGCAAAAGAAAAAAAAAAAGTGTAATCATACATAGATAAAAAAAAGAAGAAAAAAAAAAGAGGAAGAAAACTTAGAACTTACATCTGTCTAACTTTGACACCTCGCCGGCTCCCCTCCCCCACCCCCCACACGCGTCAGTAGGCCTAAGCATTCACCTGCGCTGGCCACTCATTACCTGTACTCACCTAGATAGAAGGGTAGGTTAGGTAGGTAGGTAGGTAGTAGATAGATAGATAGATAGATAGATAGATAGATAGATAGATAGATAGATAGATAGATAGATAGACAGACAGAAAGATAGACAGGTAGATACAGATAGATACATAAATAGATGGATGAAGGGATAAATAGATACAGACAGAGACAGACAGATAGACAGATAGATAGATGGATTGATAGATGGATAGATAGAGACAGAGAGGAAAATAAATAGGAAGAAAGACAGACAGACAGACAGACAGACAGACAGAAAGATCAGTAGAATGATAAATATATAACTCGTAACATGCAGATAAATCAACTGAAAGAAAAAAAAAAAGAAAGAATGAGTAAATAAAATAAAAGAAAAAAAGAAAAAAGTGAACGAAACACAGAAGGGAGAAACAAAGATAGAGAGAGACTAAGAAACAGATAGATAGATAGATAGATGGATGGACTGATGAGGAGAAAGAGACACAGGAGGAAAGGAAGAGAACTATAAAGAAGAAGAGAGAAGAGAGAAGAGAAAAAAAAAGCAGTTATTTTCTTTTCTTCTCTATACCCTCTAAGAATTATGCAATAACTTTACACGTGCGGCTTTACATACTCTCTCTCTCTCTCTCTCTCTCTCTCTCTCTCTCTCTCTCTCTCCTCTCTCTCCTCTCCTCTCTCTCTCTCTCTCCTCTCTCTCTCTCCGACATCTGACGCTCACGACGGAGATTATCAAGATATTTTCTTTTTCTTTTTTTTGTCTTTGCATTTTTTACATTCTGTCTCAATTTACTCCTTCGGATACTTAACCTACCACCAGGAATATTCTCTCTCTCTCTCTCTCCTCTCTCTCTCTCTCTCTCTCTCTCTCTCTCTCTCTCTCTCTCTCTCTCTCTCTCTCTCTCTCTCTCTCTCTACGTCGCTATTTTCATCTCTTCTCTCTTTACTTGCACTGTCTCTCATAATCTCGCCTTCCACTTCATTTTCTCCTATTTTTCTTCCTGTTATTCTTTCTCTATCTCTCCCTCTTTCTCTCCCTCTCTCTCTTAGGTAAGTGGAGAGGGAAAGGAGTGAGAGGAGAGCAAGCCGCAATATGCTAACTACACACTGCGAGAGAGAGAGAGAGAGAGAGAGAGAGAGAGAGAGAGAGAGAGAGAGAGAGAGAGAGAGAGAGAGAGAGAGAGAGAGAGAGAGAGAGAGAGAGAGAGAGAGAGAGAGAGAGAGAGAGAGAGGAAGAGATGAATGTGATTAATATAGTAAAATTAAACACATATTTTCATGAGTTCATTTGCAAGTGAATTAAATAGATAGGTAGATAGATAGATAGATAGATAGATAGATAGATAGATAGATAGATAGATAGATAGATAGATAGACAGATAGATAGATAGATAGATAGATAGATAGATAGATAGATAGACAGATAGATAGACAGATGACATGACAGACAAGTAGATAGATAGATAGATAGATAGATAGATAAACAGAAGGAAGGAAGGAAGGAAGGAAGGAAGGAAGGAAGGAAGGAAGGAAGGAAGGAAGGAAGGAAGGAAGGAAGAAAAAATAAATGGATAGGTAGTAGATAAATATGTAAGCAGAAAAATAAATAAATACATTAGCAGGTAGGTAGGTATATACAAAATAAAGACAGATAGACAGAAAGATTGATAGATAGACAGATAGATAGACTGGTTGACTGATTGACTGATAGATAGATAAAGAGACAGATGGATATATAGATAGATAAACTGAAAGAGAGATAGACTGGTTGACTGATTGACTGATAGGTAAAAAGACAGACAGACGGATAGATAGATAGATAGGTAGATAGACTGATAAATAGATAGACAGACTGGTTGACTGACTGATTGATAGATAGGTAAAAAGACAGATGGATGGATGGATGGATGGATGGATAGATAAATAGATAGATAGATAGATAGATAGATAGATAGATAGATGAAAAGACAGACAGATGGATAGATAGATAGACAGATAGATAGATTGATAAATAGATAGATAAACTAGTTGACTGACTGATTGATAGAAGGATAGAAGGACAGACAGGCAGATAGACAGATAGAGAGATAGATAGATAGATAGATAGATAGATAGGATGATTGATTTATTAATAGACAGATGAAGAAGGCAAAGGCAGCGTGGCAGAAGGACAGGTATCAAATTAACAACATGACCAGGTACCGTGGGGTTTGTTTTACCTGGCATATACCACCATCATCACCACCACCGGAGCCACCTCAACCACCATCACCACCACCACAGCCACACGTGTCACCACTAAGCCTGATGTACCTCACGACACCACCACCATCACAACTACAAGTCATCATCTCCATCACCATTAATCATCACCACTAGTAACATCACTACCACTACTACTAGCTTCATAATCATCACCATCATCACCACTGGAACCATTTAGTCGTGAACACTGTTTGAATGACGCACACCACCACCACCACCACCACCATCACCAACAACAACAACAACAACAACAACAACAATTAATGAAAAAAAATTATACATGAAATTAATAAAGAAAAGGAAAATACATGAAAACCTCCTGATTTCCTACTTTTTTTCTTCCTTTCCTTTCACGTCTCAGTCCTTTTTCTTTTCTTCCCTTTCTCCCTTCCTGTCTTCCTTCCCCCTTCCACAAACAAGCTTTACCCAACGTTATCTCACTGACAAAGACACACACACACACACACACACACACACACACACACACACACACACACACACACACACACACACATGCACGAAGGGAGATAGAACGATAAACAAAAAACAAAAAGAAACATATACAGAGAGAGAGAGAGAGAGAGAGAGAGAGAGAGAGAGAGAGAGAGAGAGAGAGAGAGAGAGAGAGAGAGAGAGAGAGAGAGAGGCAGGAAGCAAAAAAAAAAAGGGGGGGAAGAAACAAGCAGATAAAAAAAAATTAGAGAGGATAAAAAGGAGATGGAAATGATGCGATAAATAGATGAAGAGGAAACAAGAGGTGAAGGAAGAAGGAATAGAAGAGGAGGGGAAAATCTCAAGAGAAAACAAGGAAAGTGAGGAAGTGTAAATGATAGGCTGCGGTTGAGAGAGAGAGAGAGAGAGAGAGAGAGAGAGAGAGAGAGAGAGAGAGAGAGAGAGAGAGAGAGAGAGAGAGAGAGAGAGAGAGAGAGAGAGAGAGAGAGAGAGAGAGAGAGAGAGAGAGAGAGAGAGAGAGAGAGAGAATGGAAAGATTAAATAAAGGAAAGATGAAAGACGATACAAAACAAAAATGGAAAATGAAGGGAAAAATGAGAGAAGGAAACTGAGAAAGAGGAAGAGGGAAAATGAAGAGAAAAGAGAAGCAAAATGGAAAGTTAAAATAAAAATAGAAAAGAAAAAAGATGATAAAAGAAATGAATTAGAGGAAAACAAGAAAAAGTGCGAGGAAATGGAAATGAAATACGTGGAACAGAGAGAGAGAGAGAGAGAGAGAGAGAGAGAGAGAGAGAGAGAGAGAGAGAGAGAGAGAGAGAGAGAGAGAGAGAGAGAGAGAGAGAGAGAGAGAGAGAAAGAGAAAGACCTTGTAAGGGCTCCACGTGGTGCTGTGTGGTGAGGGGAGAAAGATAAGAAGGGGAGAGGCGGGAGAGAGCAAGAAGGGAGAGGAGACGTAACCTTGAAGAAAGCAAGAACGAAAGCAAATACGAAATAACGAAGAACAGCCAGGTAAGGTGAGAGTAACGACAGTATTGTTAATGACCACTTGTGCCTTGTATATTAAGGTGCCCAGTTATCTATATTTCACAAACACGTTGAATTGAAGTGATGCAAAACAGGAAGTGCATAGTAATGATCATAGAAAATGTTTAATTCATTGGGTAGTACTGAAGAAGACAAGGAAGAAAAGAAAAAGTAGTAGTAGTAGTAGTAGTAGTAGTAGTAGTAGTAGTAGTAGTAGTAGTATTATTAAAAAAAAAATTATATAAAAAAAAAAAAAGTAGTAGTAGTAGTAGTAGTAGTAGTAGTAGTAGTAGTAAATGAAATAGTTTGCATAGGTAGCAGCACACACACACACACACACACACACACACACACACACACACACACACACACACACACACACACACACACGTGATATTGAAGCACTGGTGATATATGTATGGTTCGTGTGTGTGTGTGTGTGTGTGTGTGTGTGTGTGTGTGTGTGTGTGTGTGTGTGTGTGTGTGTGTGTGTGTGTGTGTGTGTGTGTGTGTGTGTGTGTGTGTGTGTGTGTGTGTGCTTGCTGTGCTTACCAATGACATCAAGAGATAGAAGGACAGAAAAACTCGAGACACTTGTTCCTTGAAGCTAATCCTCCATTGAACGTGACGGAGGATGACCCCAGCCCTCCTCCTCCTCCTCCTCCTCCTCCTCCTCCTCCTCCTCCTCCTCCTCCTCTTCTTTATCATCCTCCTCTCCAACGAAAGGGCATGTGGCAAGATTATGACGTCAGAAGGTTAGAAAAAGAGGAGAAGGAGAGGAAGAAACAGGAAGAGAGGAAGAACAGGTAAGAAGAGAAGGAAGAGGAAGAAGAAAATGAATGGATGACTAATACTGAGACGTCACAAGGAAGATGGGAGAAGGAGGAGGGAAAAGAACAGAAGAATGGACAAAAAAGGAAAAGGAGGAAAAGAATAGGATGAGGAGAATTACTGGAAAGATGAGAAGGAAGAAGAAAAAGAGGAGCATGGAGTGAAAGGATGAAGATGAGGAGAAAGAATAAGATGAAGAGGTGAATGAAAGGAGGAACTGGAACAGAAAGGAGAGAAGATAAATGATGATGATAAGAGGAAGAGCAACACAAGATGAAGAGGAGAGGATAAAGATAAAGAGGGAAAAAGAGGTGAGGCAGGTAAGGGATCAAGAAACAGGTAAACTCTCTCTCTCTCTCTCTCTCTCTCTCTCTCTCTCTCTCTCTCTCTCTCTCTCTCTCTCTCTCTCTCTCTCTCTTGAATGGCAAAGCAGGTTCAGAAAAAAAAATACATGATGCGAGTGAGAGAGAGAGAGAGAGAGAGAGAGAGAGAGAGAGAGAGAGAGAGAGAGAGAGAGAGAGAGAGAGAGAGAGAGAGAGAGAGAGAGAGAGAGAGAGAGAGAGAGAGAGAGAGACTTCCGGACTTCCTCACCGTGACACTTGATACATGAAGGAGGAGGAGGAGGAGGAGGAGGAGGAGGAGGAGGAGGAGGAGGAATAGGAAGAGGAAGAAGAAGAAGAAAAAAAGTGAGAGAGAAAGAGAATGAGAAGGAAAAAAAGAAGTGACGAAGAGAAACAAGACAAGTCACGTGTGCTAACATATAAACACACACACACACACACACACACACACACACACACACACACACACACACACACACACACACACACACAGAAGGCGTGGCTCAGCATTAATGATGAGTCTTACGGGGAGGGAAAGGTGGGGACACGAACCAGGGGGAGCGAGAAGTGACTGCAAGCCTGTGTGCTGAGTGCCAGCTTGTGGAGAGGCGTCACCTGTGCTTGTGTTACCGTCACCTTGTCATCTCCTTCTTTACCACTTCCCTTCTTTCCTCTCTTTTTCCGTGTGCTTGACTTGTCCTTCTTTCGTTTTCTTTTCTCATGTTTGACTTTTTGAATCACTGTTTGTTTTGTTTCCCTTGTCTTCCCCATCACTTTCGTATTACTGTTTGTCTTTTTTTCCTTCCGTTTCTCGTCTTTTTCCCTTCCTCATCACTTTCGTATTAGTTTGTCTTTTTTTCATTTCGTTTCTCGTCATTCTGTCTTTCCTGTCACCATTTCTCTTGTTTCCTCTCGTTTCCCATAATTCTGCCTTTCCTATCACTGTTTCTCTTGCTTCCGTTCCTTTCCTATTTGTTTGTCTCTTCTTTTCTTCTATTTTTTCATGTTTATTCATCTTTCATTCCTCTTCTTCATTTGCTTGCTCCTCTTTCCTTACCCTTTCCTATCTTTTTATATTTTTCTCACTTTCTTCTCAATCCATATCCTGTTTCTCTCTTGTGTTCTCTTGTGTAGCTTTGTACTGATGTTTGTTCCTCGTTTGTGTTCTCTGGTGTCGCTTTTTGTTGTCTGTTCTTCATTTGTGTTCCCTTTTGTCCCTTTATGTTGCTGTCTGTTGTTCTCTTGTCATGTTACGTTGCTTTTTGATCTTCCTTTGTGTTCCCTCGTGTCTGTCGCTTTTATCCATTGTTCAGCGTGTCTTTGTGTGTGTGTGTGTGTGTGTGTGTGTGTGTGTGTGTCTTTGTGGTTCGTCGTTGTGTTTGCAATTCAATACCGAGCGAAGATTCATCACTACAATTCCTCGTCCGTGATTTATGTTTTCTATTTATTTCGTCGTCTTGTTTGGGTTTCGTTCGAGGACGCGAGGAATTCACGAGCAAGCAGCCAGTCGTCAATATTGTGTGTGTGTGTGCGTGTGTGTTCACTGTAATACTTAGAAACAGGAGAAGTTTAAAATTTCCTTTCTTCTTTTTTTTTTCTTTTTTAGGGACGATCGGTAATAAACTAATAAATAAACAAGTATAGCACATGTTTATCACCTGCTACAGTCTAACCACACCTGCCATGCTTCCCTCAGGTGCCTCAGGTAACTTCCAAATAGTCATACAACTTCTTAAGGTTCCTACGTCTCAAACTGACCTCTGCAGAGAACTCAACAGCTAAGTTCATCCTGGGATCCCAATACGTGGCCTTGTTCGTCCTGGGATTTTCATCATGACCAGCTGATCCCCGGTTCCTGAATGCCAGCACACGTTCACCATGATTCCCAGAGAGTTATGAGTTCATCTTTAATTCTGTGCACGTGTTTGATGTTTATTTTTATAGTAATTGTTGCCTTTTATCTCTGTTGTTGCTTTTTTCGTTATTATTTATTATTTTTTTCTATTTTCGTCTCCCATTTCTTTCCTTTTCCCTTCTTTTTTTTTTCCTTTATCATAATCAGAGGTTCTTTTTTTCCTTTTCCTTTTATATTTTCCTCCGTTTTCTTTTGCTTTCGTGTTTGTTTCTCCTTTACTCTAAGTTTGCTATGTTCAGGTCTTTGCCACACCTTATCAACATCTTAATTGGCAATGGATAAATATTAACAACATTTTAATATCAAGCCTCTCTTTCGTGTCTGATTCGCTAGATATGAACAATCTTTTAATATCCAGCGCCCACTTTCCTTCTCTTACTCCTAGTCTACCTTCCTGTCTATGCCACACTCTTGTCAGCATCTTATCAACAATGGCTCGTACTGATAACGTTTTCATTACAGCGCCTCCTATCACACTGCCCTCCGCCCGCCACCATCACTTGGACCTTCATCCCCCATCATGTGTGGCAGCAACTTTATAGTGTTAAGTAAAGTCAGGCCTCGAAGTCTAATTTAGTCTCTCTGTCTCTCTCTCTCTCTCTCTCTCTCTCTCTCTCTCTCTCTCTCTCTCTCTCTCTCTCTATCAGAATGTTAAAGATGGCACGCTAATATTTGAAGTCCAGGTATCATCTCAATTAGTCACTGTTTTTCTTGATCATTGTATTAGACAGGTAAGGTGGCACATCACTAAGGAAAGTCCAGATACTACCTTGTTATTCGCTATTTCAGTAAAACAATTAGTCTCTCTTTCATAAATATTAAAGAGAGCAGATTGCTGTGCCGTACAATCAACATCCAGCCATTTAGTTCTTTTTAAATCAGCCTATAATTCTTCCTCTTTATAAAAAAAAAAAAAAAACACAAGTTCGTAGCATAAGTGTGAATAAGATGAGTGTAGTAGATCCCAGGTGTTCTAAATTTAGCATTTTCTTCTAGGTTTTCTTGATCCTTAAACGCGTTGGAAGCTTCTTTAGTTCCGGGTCATGTAGAAGCGGCTTTCTTTATTGTTTTTTTTTTTTTTTTTCCCAAGTTTATCCTCATCCATACTATCATCTCTTATCCTTACGTTGTATCGCTTCAGTCAATCCATCAAACTTTTGTATTCATGCATTTTCCTTACTGTTCTTCATCGTCTTGTCCTCATTAGTGATCATAAAATCCTCTTGTAAGTTTTCAGGAGTGACTTGTGTATTTCCGTGTCCCAGGTATTAGAAGTTCTCGAAATATCTTCATCCGGTGTTAGGGCAAAGGAAATTAATTAAAAACGAGATCTCCTTTTTTTATTCTGGATCGTAAAAACCGCCTTAGTTACCCTCAGATGTCGGAAATTCCATGTGCAGCTGAAATTTTTGATGTCTTCTGTAATTGTGTTCGTTGAGTTCCTTGGCATTCAATTCTATGATAAGATGAAACAAACAAACAAAAAAACAAATAAACGAGATATTCTTTTCTTTCCACATTCTCAACGATTCTTATTTTCGGTACAGGTCGAGAGTTGCAAGGTAATTTTAGAAGTGTCTTGCATATTTTCGTGTTTAAGATCTTGAAATATTCCCGTCCATGAAAAGCTGAGAAAAATGTGAAAAAACTACGCCTTCTTTTCTTTCTAAACTCTCAAAGTTCCTTATTTCTACCACGAGTCAAAAGTTTTAAGGTAATTTTTTAAAAGTGTCTTGCATATTTTCGTGTTTGAAATATTCCCACCCATGAAAAGCTGAGGAAAATGTGAAAAACTACTCCTTCTTTCCTTTCCAAACTCTCAAAGTTCCTTATTTCTACAATGAGTCAAGAGTTATAAGATAATTTTTAGAAGTGTCTTGCATATTTTCCTGTTTAAAACCTTCCTGAAATATTCCCATCATTGAAAAGCTGAGAAAAATGTGAAATTATGAAAAAACAATCTCTTCTTTTCTTTAAATAATCTCAAAAGTTCCTTATTTTTTACACATATCGAAAGTTTCAGGGTAATTTTAGAAATGTCAAACATATTCTCTGTTTAAAAGCTTCTTCATACATTTCCATCCACGATAAAGAAAATAATAAAAAAAAAAACTGCAGTCTTCTCTCCTTTCTAGATTCTCAAAAGCTCCTTACTTCTGCCACAAATCGAAGGTTACAGATAATTTCAGGGGTAACTTGTATATTTTCACTTCTAAAGGCTCCTTAAGAAATTCGCATCCATTGTCAAGAAAACGAAAAAAAAAAAAAAAAACGCAATATTTTCATTCAGGATTCCCAAATTTCCTTATTTCTGTTACAAATCGAGGGTTCCATGATAATTTTAGAAATTCCGTGTATATATCCATGTCTACGAGCTCCTTGAAGTGCTGCCATCCATGAAAGGTAAGCAAATAAATGAAAAACAAACTTGACGAAGCCAGCCAGCGTCTCTTGAATCTCTCCGTTTTCTTTCACTCCGGGCACGCAGTCGAGGGCAAACTCGTTCTTTCCTTCCCGGCGACGCGATACTAACATTACGCTACGGCTTATGACTTGCACCTGTTCTTTAGGAGGGAAGTTTCAGAGAGAGAGAGAGAGAGAGAGAGAGAGAGAGAGAGAGAGAGAGAGAGAGAGAGAGAGAGAGAGAGAGAGGAAGCTGCTGCGTGCTTGTCAGACATCTGATATACCACACCTTTATTAACACAGGCTGGATTCATATTACTTCTCTCTCTCTCTCTCTCTCTCTCTCTCTCTCTCTCTCTCTCTCTCTCTCTCTCTCTCTCTAGAAATGTTAACAATGAAAGAGATTGGAAGGAGAGTGAAGTAAAGAGAGTAAATAATATCCCTAGAGAAGCAATTATTTCTCCTCCTCCTCCTCCTCCTCCTCCTCCTCCTCCTCCTCCTCCTCCTCCTCCTCCTCCTCCTCTTGTAATGTATATGTTATTTTCAAGAATTTTCACAAACTTTCTGGAAAATTAATATGCACTGAACTACCCTGACAATCTTCATGAGTATGGACACCTAGTAATAAGCATGTAAACACTAAAACCTTGGATAAACCATGTCTTAAACTGAGAAAAGGTGAATTGAAATAATGTAAGATAAAGAACAATAGAACTCTCTCTCTCTCTCTCTCTCTCTCTCTCTCTCTCTCTCTCTCTCTCTCTCTCTCTCTCTCTCTCTCTCTCTCTCTCAGTGGCACTCACCGTCTCCTCCATGGCGCCGGATAGCTTCACCTCCCGTCAGACAGGTCAACACTTTAAAAAAACACCCCACATAACTTCCACCACCACCACCACCACACTGTAGAGAGGGCGCTTGACAGGACGGCTTGTGAGGCACCCAGCCACCGCCACGCCACCACCCTCACTACCTCACACCTCTCGCGCCTCTAATTCACCCCTTGCCTTCTTCTTTTTCTCAGGCAGGAAGGTAGTGGTTAACTGGGCTTCCAAACAGAGCTCACTCAGAAAACCCTGAAGTGAAGACCTAACCCAACCAGAACCGAGCCTCTCCCTCCTCCTCCTCCTCCTCCTTCTTATCTTTCTCCAGACACCTATTCTCTCCCTCCTCCTCCTCCTCCTCCTCCTCCTCCTCCTCCTCCTCCTCCTCCTCCTCCTCCTCCAGACACGTCCACTGCCTTCTTCGACCTCCAAATGCATCTTAGTCTTTCTTTTCTTTCCTCCTCGTGTTTCCCAGAACGCCTGAAAGCCTCCTGATGAACAAGGCTCCTTTGAGTGCCTGTACGAGGACGTCTGTTCGAATCTTAGAGTTCTTTACGAGGGCTTGGCTACGTGTGGTTCTGTGGGTGCTTTTTTGAACTTTTTATTATATGTCTCTCTCTCTCTCTCTCTCTCTCTCTCTCTCTCTCTCTCTCTCTCTCTCTCTCTCTCTCTCTCTCTCTCTAATTCTTTGAAGGTTTAATTTTTTTCGTTCATTCTCTTTTCTCTTGCTTTAAATTCACTTTTTTTTTATTTATTTGTTATTTTTTATACATTAACTTATGTTCTTTTTTTTTTCACTTTTTATCACATATATTTTTTTTCTGTCCTATGTATTTATATTTTTTTCTGCTATATTTTATCTTTTATTAGTTTTTTCTCCAATTATTTTATTTTTGTATTTTCTTTTTTTTTAACTTTTAAAGCTTCTTTTATTTACGCACTCAGTAATTCGATATTATATTTTATTTTTTTATCTATTTTATCTATTTTTTTTTCCCTCTTTCTCCGTTCTGGCCACATGACCTACAAACTAAGTCACGTAATCTTATAAATGGTCATTAAGTTTTTTATTTTCTGTTTTATGTCTTGTTTTCTGAGGCACGTGAGGTAACAAGTGGCTGTGTATGTGTGTGTGTGTGTGTGTGTGTGTGTGTGTGTGTGTGTGTGTGTGTGTGTGTGTGTGTGTGTGTGTGTGTGTGATTGCGTTTCCTTCAAGTCGCTAGTTTGCACGTAGATTACCTCTGACCTTTTTCCATTTAGGTCAAACACGACGACGACTACAACAACAACAACAACAACAACAACAACAACAACAACAACAACAACAAGAGGTGTCAGTTCATTAATCTATTTACGTACGACAATTTTCTCCTCCTTTTCCTCCTCCTCCTCCTCCTAACTTTTGTAGACAACAGACTTTCCTCCTCTATCTCCTCTCCTCTCCTCCTCCTCCTCCTCCTGCTCTTTCTGGACACAAGTTTTAAATCTTTTACAACAATAGAACTAGAAGAAAAAAGGAAAAAAGGAAGAAGACAAAAAAGGAAAGAAAAGAAAGAAAAAAGAAAATCGGCAGCAACAGCAACAACAACAGCAACAACAACAACAACAACAACAACAACAACAACAACATTAATAATACCACCCATTCATGACTGAGTGACCAAATGCCTGCCTGCCTCACTGACTGCCTGACTGAATAATTAAATGCATGCTCCACTTACCTCAAACCCACACGCCATCGCCAACCAGCTGTTCCAATCACCCAATCACCAGTCTCGCCTCCTCGCCCCCTCACGCCTGCCCAATCACATTTCACATCGCCAATTTGAACGCATATTATTGGTTATTGATCTGAGACTGACGTGGAGGCATGTGACGGAGACAAGGAGGGAAGACGATGTGTTGGGATTAATTTCTTACCTTTCCACACCTACACGTCTTGTCACGCCACTTACCTGTAATGAGGAGAAAGTGGATAATTAGCACAGGTGAAAAGGAACAGGTAAAATCAGTAAGTTAATAAGTAATAATCATAAGGGAATTACTATTTCTGGCTGACAGGTGAGAATATGTATGAGTCAACAAGGTGATAGATATAACAGGGAAAGTGACTGATTAGCACAGGTGAAAAGGAACAGGTAAAATTAGTAAGGTAATAAGCAATAATCATAAGGGTGTTTCTATTTCTGGTTTGTAACAGGTGAGTGAGAACAGGCATGAGTCAACAGGGTGATGGGTATAATAAGGAGTGAATAGAATTAGCACAGGTGAGAGGTAAGCTTATAATCATGAGTTTCTATTTCTAACAGGTAAGTAAGAACAGGTATCTGAGTCAACAAGGTGGTGAATAATATAAAGGAAGTGATTTATTTTTTTTTCCTCTCTCTTTTATGGTTCAGTTATTTTTTTTGTATTGTGTGTATATTGTTAATTTGTGTAATGCTACGAGAAATAAATGATGTGGAGCGAAGGTGTTAAGTGTGATAGAAAGTTATGCTGATTTTTATAAGTAAACGGCTGGAGGTTATGAGAGAGAGAGAGAGAGAGAGAGAGAGAGAGAGAGAGAGAGAGAGAGAGAGAGAGAGAGAGAGAGAGAGAGAGAGAGACTAAACCCACGGTCAACTCGCTGATTAATGTACCCCACTCTCTCTCTCTCTCTCTCTCTCTCTCTCTCTCTCTCTCTCTCTCTCTCTCTCTCTCTCTCTCTCTCTCTCTCTCTCTTACCTGGGTGCACAAATTTTCTTGCCTTTTTTATCCTCTCTAGGGAAGCCAACAAGGTTACACGACCGCTGGGACACACACACACACACACACACACGTACACACACACCTGACCTTCCCACCTTCTCCTAACCTGTCCACAACCACCACTACCCTTCCTATTAACACACACACACACACACACACACACACACACACACACACACACCTGTCCACCACAAACACTATCTCTCTTGTTATCAGCTAGAATACGACACCACAACAAGGTCATGAGGGACCGTGCATGGAAATATTGAATAAAAGTGATGATCAAGTAAAATAAGGTTAATAAAGCGAGATAAAAGAGAGATTGTTGGTCTTAATTAATCTCATCGACTCAGGTAAAATGGTAAGTCATTAAAAGATCTGGTTGCAAAATGTTTCTTGTTTTTATTCTAATTTATTTTTCTTTCCTTTTTTTCTCCTCCTCCTCTTTCTTTACTTCCTGTCTCTCTTGTTTTTCCTCGCTTTTGTTTCGCCTTTGTATTTCCTTTCCTGGGTTTTCTTTATTTAATCTCTCTCTCTCTCTCTCTCTCTCTCTCTCTCTCTCTCTCTCTCTCTCTCTCTCTCTCTCTCTCTCTCTGGTGATAAAGATTTTGTAATGTTTTTGTTTTTTTTTCTATTTAGTTCTCTTTTGATTTCCAGGCTCTCTCTCTCTCTCTCTCTCTCTCTCTCTCTCTCTCTCTCTCTCTCTCTCTCGGCCTTTGACCTCTATGGCTTCTACCTAACCTTAATAAAATGCCGCGGTGCAAGTTTACGATTTCAAAGGACACGAATGGCCAGTCAATTAAGTCTTGAAGTGCAGCAGTAGTACAAGAATAAACAAATAAGTAAATAAAATAAAAGATGAATAAATTTGTGTATGACGGTGAGGGTAAAATTTTAAGTGCTTAGTAACTGTCTTGTGGCATAATACTTAAGTAATATCAGTGTCATCTCAGGGTTAGGTTAGGCTGGGTTAGGTTAGGTTAGGTCAAGTTAAGTTAGGTCAGATATAGTTAGGTTAGGTTAGGTTAGGTTAGGTTAGGTTAGGTATAATTGAGTTAGGTTTGGCTGGGTTGGGTTAGGTTAAGTTAGGTTCAGTGTTAAGCAACGTAAGATTAGGTTAGGTTAGGTTAGGTTAGGTTAGGTTAGGTTAGGTATAATTGAGTTAGGTTTGGCTGGGTTGGGTTAGGTTAAGTTAGGTTCAATGTTAAGCAACGTAAGATTCTGTTAGGTCAGGTTATCTTGAGATTCGATTCATTCTGTTCATTAATTTCACAGCGGATCCTTTCACTGTGTAAACCACGATTTGGAGAAACATACTTTTGCCCAGAAATTGATAAGAAGTCTCAAAATTAGTAAGCTGAGTTAGGTTTTTATTATCTTCATCTTCTTTGGGTCAACTAGTCTTTTGCAGTCTCCCTTATTTTTTATGCTTTGATGTGTTTTTTTTTTCTCGTATTATCCTCAACTCAAGGGAATTAATGTGTCAAGTTATCCCCTTCAATTCTTTTTAATATCCTAATGTGTTTTTTTCATCGTATATTTTCATCTCACGGGAATTTATTGTATCTATCTATCTATCTATCTATCTATCTATCTATCTATCTATCCATCTATCTATCATTCTATCTATCTATCTATATACCAGGCCAGCAATCTCACACAGGACAGCCCAGACAAAGCACCAGACACTCATACACGCATCATTCACTCTCTTAGCCCCGTCGGTCCCTGGTGGAAAGGGCTAATGTCTCCCCTTGAAATTCACAGCGTCGTTTTCTCTTAAAGCACAGGCAGGTGATTGCAAGGTGGACGTTAGTAAAAATTGATGAGCACTCCCTAACCTGCGTCGATTATTGCTCCTGTGAGGGGGACGACTAGGTGAGGGTAAGGGAAGGGGGTAGTGGGAACAGGAAAATGTATCGACCCACGTTGTTTCCGTTTCCTTTCCTTTCTTTTCCTTCCTGCTAACTATTATTAATTTAGCTTATCTTTCCTTTTTCCTTCCTTCTTTATTCATCTTCTTTTACTCCATTTTCTAGTTTTTTCCCCTCTTGTTTATCTGTTTTTTCCTTACGTCTTTTAAGGGAGAGAGAGAGAGAGAGAGAGAGAGAGAGAGAGAGAGAGAGAGAGAGAGAGAGAGAGAGAGAGAGAGAGAGAGAGAGAGAGAGAGAGAGAGAGAGAATCATTTACCTAATTGTGTTTACAGGACTTATAGTGTGTGTGTGTGTGTGTGTGTGTGTGTGTGTGTGTGTGTGTGTGTGTGTGTGTGTGTGTGTGTGTGTGTGTGTGTGTGTGTGTGTGTGTGTGTGTGTGTGTGTGTGTTAATGGGAGAGTCGTGTCGTAATACTGGACCTGCTGCTTGAAATGAACACACACACACACACACACACACACACACACACACACACACACACACACACTACAGTAATGATGATACAGAGAACAGTAAACAGAAGCCCCCACGCCCACAATCTCTCTCTCTCTCTCTCTCTCTCTCTCTCTCTCTCTCTCTCTCTCTCTGATGCGAGACGTCACGGAAATTAAGACAGACATGAATGCGTCTTGACTTTTACTCCTATCTCTGGGAAAATATTTCTCTCTCTCTCTCTCTCTCTCTCTCTCTCTCTCTCTCTCTCTCTCTCTCTCTCTCTCTCTCTCTCTCTCTCTCTCTCGTTTTCTACAATTTCTTACGTTTTCCTTCCGCTTTCACGTTTTCTAATATTTTTCTCATCTCCTCCTCCTCCTCCTCTACTTCTTCTTCTCCTCCTCCTCCTCCTCCTCCTCCTCCTCTTCCTCTACTTCTTCTTCTTCTTCTTCTTCTTCTATTAACTCTTCCTCTTTCTTTTCCACCACCACCACCACCACCACCTACTTTTCCTCCTCCTCTTCCTCCTCCTTCTCCTCCTCCTCATTGGAAAGTCGTACACACACACACACACACACACACACACACACACACACACACACACACACACACACACACACGAAAATAAGTGTACATGGAAAATCTTGCACATAATCGTACGTACACGCGTAGGGAAAGTTAGTCTACACAAAAAAAGGAAAAAAAAAAACATACATACACGGATGGATGTGCACAGATAATGAACACACACACACACACACACACACACACACACACACACACACACACACACACACACACACACACGAAGAAAAATAGGGAAAAAAAAACGCACACAGACTCACACGGGAAAGCTACTCAAACACAAACACACACACACACACACACACACACACACACACACACACACACACACACCGCTCACGTACACACAAATGAAAGTACTACGTGAACTCATTACAAAAAGTACACACACACACACACACACACACACACACACACACACACGTACGCAGACAGCCACACCCATACGCACACTGTATCAAATACGTACACAGATCAATACACACGTACATAGAAAACGTTCACAGGACCGCGTAGTGGAAAATAAAGTGGTGTACATACATGAGAGAGTAAAAGTGACTCCACCCCGCCGCCATCTTGCTACTCCAATCCTCTTACTTCTCTTCTTTTCTCTCTTTTTTTTTCCTTCCTTTTCTTTTTATCTGTTTCTTCTTATTTTTTTCTCCTTACTCTCTCTTACTTTCCCCAAATCCTTCCTTTTCT
>NC_087182.1:3013754-3018754 GCF_035594125.1 Scylla paramamosain
AAAGAGAAGGAAAGAAGAAAGACGGAAGATAGATAGAATAAATAAGATGAAGGAAATCACCAAAACCGAAGAGAGAAAAGAGAAGAGAAGAGAAGAGAAGGGAAGAAGACGTAAAGAAGAGCAGAGATGAAGAGAAGTAAAAAAAAGAAAGAGAAGAAGGGAAAGGAAAAAAAATAAGAACGAAGAAAAAGCAAGAATAGAGGAAAAAAGCAGAAAAAAAGAACAGGTAAAGAGGAAAGAGAAGAGAAGAGAAGGGAAGAAGACGTAAAGAAGAGCAGAGATGAAGAGAAGTAAAAAAAAAAGAAAGAGAAGAAGGGAAAGGAAAAAAAATAAGAACGAAGAAAAAGCAAGAATAGAGGAAAAAAGCAGAAAAAAAGAACAGGTAAAGAGGAAAGAGAAGAGAAGAGAAGGGAAGAAGACGTAAAGAAGAGCAGAAATGAAGATAAGTAAAAAAAAAGAAAGAGAAGAAGGGAAAGAAAAAAAAATAACGAAGAAAAAGCAAGAATAGAGAAAAAAAGAAGAAAAAAAGAACAGGTAAAGAGGGAAGGATGAGAAGCAAAGGTGAATAAGGGTAACATGATGAAGAGGAGGAGAGGGGAGAGAGGGAAACAGGGGAGGGGAAAACGTCTCCAAGGGTACGTGATATACTTTTATCTCTCCTGTGGCGATTTGGGGAGAAAGGCAAGAGGGGAGAGAGGAGGAGAGAGAGGAGAGGGAAGCATGAAGTGAGAGAAAGAGAGGAAGGGAAGGGAGAGGGGAGGAGTATGATAATGAATGAGATGGGGGAGAGAGAGAGAGAGAGAGAGAGAGAGAGAGAGAGAGAGAGAGAGAGAGAGAGAGAGAGAGAGAGAGAGAGAGAGAGAGAGAGAGAGATTCACCTCAGCAAACGCAAAAAAGAAGCCAGAAAACCAACTATTTTTACCTGTGACCTCCTTGTGACCTCTGTTTGACCTTCAGCACGGTAGGTCACATGCAGGCCACCGTGATTTGACCTGCCTGACCCGTGCTGTTAAAGATGACCTAGAACCACGCCAGGTCATACCGCCCACGCTCCCTCTCTATCACTGTGCCCTACACGAGAGGTGACCTGACCTCAATTGCACTGTGTCATTCGAAGTCAGATCAAGTGCCGAGATCAGGTCAGGTCAAAGGTGAAGGTGTGAGGTCAGTTTGGGGTTTATTTGATGGTTATGTGTTTATCTACTTGTCTGTATGTATGTCTGTGTGTCTGTATGTTTATATTTGTCTTTATCTATCTATCTACCTATCTATCTACCTATCTATCTATATATCTATCTCTCAATCTATTTATTTATCTTTATTAAGGTCAATTATACATTTTTTTTAGTTTTATGAAATTTACGCGTCAAAGGAATGAGAGAGAGAGAGAGAGAGAGAGAGAGAGAGAGAGAGAGAGAGAGAGAGAGAGAGAGAGAGAGAGAGAGAGAGAGAGAGAGAGAGAGAGAGAGAGAGAGACCGATTCACCTTAGCAAAAGAACACCTCCCTTGTGTAAATGTGTGTGTGTGTGTGTGTGTGTGTGTGTGTGTGTGTGTGTGTGTGTGTGTGTGTGTGTGTGTGTGTGTGTGTGTGTGTGTGTGTGTGTGTGTGTGTGTATCCTTCACCACTCACAACGGACTCCCTCACAGTAATGGATCCTTCACGTTATTAATCATCATCATCAGCTTCTGACTCCTACATGACAAAGCTACGCCCCCTTCAGTATCACCTTCGCTCACCTTCCTTCTCTTCCCCTTCACCTTCACACACTGGTCTCTTTCTTTCCCTTCCATGAGAGAGACAGTTATAGCAAGTCTCTCTGAATCTGTTTTCACCCTTGGGTCTTCATCTCTTAACACAAAGTATGGCCACGTGACTCGATACTGGTACAAGGATTCTGTAAGCTCCTGTGACCTAACCTAACTTGACCTAACCCATGACGAACTTGTACGCATCGTTGACCTTACGTACTTTAACATAACCCAACCGTATGATGACCTTTTCGTACTGATAACTTAATCCTCACGACTCTGTGTGCACCTAACCTACCCTACCCTAACCTACGCAAACTTAATCTAATCTAACCTAATCTTACCTTACCTAATCTAACTTAACTTCACCTCACCACAAGGTCACTATAATCCTTTTCGTTCTTCTTTTCCTATGGCACCTCAATGTACCTTTTTTATGAGTTTTTGTCGTTTTAAGTCAGCGCCCCTCGTACATAACCTAACCTAACCTAACCTAATCTAATATAACCTAACATAACATAACTTAACCTAAATAAACTTAACCTAACCTAACATAATCTAACCTAACCTAACTTAACGTAACTAATCTTAACCTAACCTAACTAAACTTAACCTAACTAAATTTAACCTAACCTAACCTAATATAACCTAACCTAACTTAACCTAACTAAACTTAACCTAACCTAACATAATCTAATCTAACATAACTCAACATAACTAAACTTAACCTAACCTAACCGAACTTAATCTAACCTAATCTAACCTCACCTAACCTAACCTAACCTAACCTAACCTCACCTAACCTAACCTCACCTCACCTCACCTCACCTAACCTTACCTAACTTAACCTAATCTGAGCTGACTTCACCACAGGGTCACAGTACTCACATGGGTCGTCGATGAGGATGAAGTCATACTTGGGCACCAGGTGGGGCCTCACCTGGAAGGGCCACATTCTGGGCATCTCCTTCCTTGGGTGAGGCGGTGGGGGTGGCGGGGGAGGGGTGGGGCCACGTGACACTCGGCCCGGTGACCCTCAAGTACACAGGGTGGAGAGTTACATGGTGGAGGCAACACAGTGGCTCCTATGCACTTGACTTCACACTGACGCAAGGAAAGACACGTTTATGCTACTCATATTTTTAGACGTCTCGGTGTCTTGACTTCGATTTTCAACAGGCTTTAGTGCGAGTTATTTGGGTTTTCAAGGGTGTTTTCATGATTCTACTGATGGTTTAGCAAGGATTCTACACTGTCAGTAGGGAAGACGCCCTTGAAAACCAGTATAATGATCTTTGTGGCCTTTGTAAACAGTTCTTAGGAGAGATCGACACGTTCATGAATACAGGCCACGTCACTTTCATAAACAAACTGCACTAGTCCTTTTTTTTTTTCCTAATTTTCAGGATATCGAAATAAAAATAAATAAATCAATAAAGTATCTCATTTTCTGGTTGTCATATCAAAAGCAGGAATATTGATACGAATCTCAGACCACTCACACCTCAGACGCGACAAAGGTGACGAATATACTGACAGGTGTAAAAAAAAAAAGACAGAAAAAGAAAAGAAAAAGATGAATATACAAATAAATAGATACACAAATAATAGTTATAAAAAATCTGAGTAAAAAATGCATAAATCACAAAAAAAAAAATATTACTTGTGCAGTTTAATTATGAAGATGACAAATCACTTTCCTCCTTAAACACGACGGAGGTAAGCACACGCACACACGGAGCAATGGCGCCGCGCAGGGTCATAGGTCATAGGGCGACTGTGAGGGCACCGGCGAGCACTTCTTTCCGCACCACAACCCTGCAGTGGGCGGGGATCGAACTCGCAACTTTAGGCCGTGGATCAAGCACTGGACCGCAAAGCCAGCCGGATCCCTCGCCACGACACACACACACACACACACACACACACACACACACACACACACACACACACACACACGTATTATTCCGGTTATTTCAGGGGAGAATGCTTGTACAGGTAAACGCTAATGACACAGGTGATGATAATTAAGGCATAAATGGATGGGAATGATAGGTGAAAGTACGGAGACAGGCAGGTATGCTTTGTAAAGGGACCGCCACGTGTACACCTGTCAGTTTCTTAGACCTTTCCTTACTTTTTTTTTATCTTCCTGTTCTTTCTTCCGATAACGAATATTTGTGTGAAAAGAACGAGAACAAGAAGACCAGCACTATCAAGTCACGTGTTTAAAGTGGTGATAACTCCAGCATACTTCTCCCTACAGCGAATATGTGTGTGAAAATAACGAGAACAGGAACACAAGCACTATTAAGTCACGTGTGATAACTCCAGCACACTTCTCCCACCAACGAATATCTGGGTAACAACTAAAAACAGGAACCAAGACACTGTACGCCACATATTAAAGCTGCTGATAATAACTACAATAACAAAAAAAAACAAAAAACAACGTCACTTATTACAACCGAGACAGTGAGTGACATTAACAATTTCTTTATAATCTCCTTCTCATAATCAGTGACTCGCAGGTAAGTAGGTACGAGTAATTAGCTTCATAACTAGCGACAGGTGAGAGCAGGTGAGGGCAGGTGAGTGGGCGGCGCTTAAATCATATTAGATTCCCTTGAGTGTTTACCGCTCGACACACTGAGATACAAGAGACCCACTGGGAGTATTTACCAAAGGTGTCTCCATTAGCAGGTGTATCAGGTGAGCGTGTAGGAGTGACAGGATGACCTAACCTGACCTAACCTAACTTAACCTAACCTAACCTAACTTAACGTAACCTAACCTAACTTAACGTAACCTAACTTAACGTAACCTAACCTAACCTAACCTGACCTGACCTAACCTAACCTAACCTAACCTAAACTAAACTAACCTAACTTAACCTAACCTAACACAGGAACACTCAATAACATCACTACCATCACCATCACTACCATCATTCATTCATCACTCTCCCATCACAAGCAGTAACCCCAAGTTGTAGCATCACTGTCAATACAACTATCATCATATCATTATTATCACTATCAGTACATTCATTTATCATCACTATCACGCTACGAACAATAACACTAAGCACAATTACTCTCCGGTATAATGATCACCACTATCACCACCACCATTCATAGTCACTATCACATCACTATCAGTAACACCAAGGAGCATCACCGTCAGCACACTCATCATCACCACAGAGAGCACCATCATCACCATCATCACCATCACCACCATCATCACCA
>NC_087182.1:3023754-3026254 GCF_035594125.1 Scylla paramamosain
GACCGTGAATGTGTGTGTGTGTGTGTGTGTGTGTGTGTGTGTTGTATTTCTTCCTTCCCACATACACAATACATCACACAAAGAGGATTACAACAAAAGCGGGGAAGCACTGAGGGAATACAATAGTTGGTCCTATATCGTGCCCTCGTTTTCTTTCACGCATGTCTGTTGGCTGTTTTCTTTAATTCTCTCTCTTGCGGGGTTGTCGATACCTCCTGACGGGAAGCCTACTTTGTAATCCCAGGGAAAAAATGCGCGGCGCTACCTCTTAGTTTTGCTCCGCAGAAATATGTAAAGGTGAAGGGTGAGAGCGAAGGGTGGTGGTGGTGGTGGTGGTGGTGGTGGTGGTAGTAGTAGTAGTAGTAGTAGTAGTAGTAGTAGTAGTAGTAGTAGTAGTAGTAGTAGTAGTAGTAGTAGTAGTAGTAGTAGTAGTAGTAGTAGTAAAAACAACAGCAATAAAACTACTACTACTACTACTACTACTACTACAATAATAATAATAACAATAGTCCATTTTCTTTTCTATCATCACCTTTACTCTCAATTTTTTTCATGACAACCACCACCACCACCACCACCACCACCACCACCTATCCTCAATTCTCCATAAATCAGGCATTCACACTAATTAATGCACAGAGAGAGCGAAGTTACAGACACTGATGATTAATTTCGAATACTGACGACCAATAATTACAACTCATTAATATTACAACGGCACGCGAGTCCCTTGTAATATAAATTTTCGACCTAAACACTTCCAAGTTCCAAATACTAATATGAAACCTTTGACTTTCATGCCTCTCCTCTAACCAATGTTTAAAGGGGATGGTTGGGTCGTTAGGTTAGGTTGGGTTAGCAATGAATGGGATGGTTGGGTCGTTAGGTTAATAGATTAGAAATGAAGAGAAAGGTTAGGTCAGGTCAGGTCAGGTCAGGTCAGGTTAGGTTAGGTTGGGTTAGGTTGGAAATGAAGAGAATGGTTACGTCAGGTTAGGTCAAGTTAGGTTACGTTGGGTTAGCAATGAAGGGGATGGTAAGGTCGTTAGGTTAGGTTGGGTTAGCAATGAAGGGGATGGTAAGGTCAAGTTCGGTCAGGTTAGGTTAGGTTAAGTTACGTTAGGATGAGTAAGGTCAAGTTAGGTCAGGTTAGGTTAGGTTAGGTTACGTTAGGTTAGGTTAGGTTAGGTTACGTTAGGTTAGGTTAGGTTAAGTTACGTTAGGTTAGGTTAGCTTAAGTTACGTTAGGTTGAATTACCTTAGAAATATGATTATAAAACACCAATAACAGCAAAAGGGAACGAATGGAGTAGTTTAACCCTTTCACTATTACCTCTTTTTTTTTTCCTTTAATCACCAATAACTTTTTAAACACTCATTTTTTTTTTGTACTAACATTTCTATAGTCTAAAAAGGACGTCAGGTTAACCCATTATTCTCTTTTGTCTGCTTTGTGTGCACGCTGACAATCTTTTCACTGCTTTGGAAGTTAATGAAGGATGCCCGTACCAATTATAAGATTAATCATTTAGCACTTTAAGTAATTTAGTAGTTTAAGTCATTCAGTCCTTCTACTCGTAGTTTGATCTAATAAGTAATTTATGTCATTCAGTGCTTCTTGTTTAATTAATTTAGTAGTAGTTTAAGTCAATGAGTATCTAGTTACTGGTTTAAGTCATTCAGCCCATGCAGTCTGATTTCTTAAGTGCCGTGCCGTCTCCTGAAGCGTGACAGAATGTTGTGGTGCAAGTATTGACTAATTTCAACACACACCACTGGCAGCATAGCGAGTGATGGAGCAGTTCTTATATTTTAGTGCCCTCAGTTTTCTGTAAGGTGGTTGAAATCTCTTAGTGTCTATAGTTCAAATATTTTAGTGTTTAGTTCAAATATCTTAGTGTCTATATCTATAGTTCAAATTTCTTAAGTGTGTGTATAGTTATATTTTATTTTTTATTTATTTATTTTATTTTATTTTACTTTTTTTTTTTAGTGTATATGTTTGTAGTTTAATTTCTGCTAAGTAGTTCAAATATTCAAGAGCTTTTAGATTTATTTTTTCGTAAGTACGACTCAAATGAAGGTCAACCTATCATTACCAACGTACAGTCAAGGAATAATCTAGGCCAATATAAGTAAAGCAAATAAGCAGCATATACGTAAATAGCAAGTAGAGTCAAAGAGTTATTCCACGGTTCCTATAAATAATTTAAGTCGAAAAAAAAAATAATGGAGAAGAAAATAAGTGATAATAAAAAAAAAATATGAAATAGGGTAATAAGTAACAAATAAGCCGTAAATAGACACAATACTATCACAAGCAATCAGAGGTAAACATCCTTAAACATCCCTGCAAGACACGTTTAAGTCCAATCAGCTGGGCGCCTCCAATCAGCTGACGGATGTAAACAAAGGCACCAGCTGTTCCTTCACGAATGACATCACCCCGACACGAGCGCCTATTACTGCGCAGCCTTACAACACTGCCTCGCCATGTGGC
>NC_087182.1:3036254-3056254 GCF_035594125.1 Scylla paramamosain
TTATTTATTTATTTTCCTTCCTCGGTCACTAGTGGAATGACAGGGACAGGGACAGGAACAGGGACGGAGACAGGTACAGCCATGGGGGGAACCTGATGGCTTCCTGTAGCTTCTTTTTTTAAGTTCTTACGTATCAGCAACATACCTAATGCGTCACTCTCTATGTATACACAGCTTCCACAGCATACTCGCAGGAAAAGCAGGTTATGTTTGGGTTTAACAGTATATGCACGTGAATTCCACAAGTCCCTGCCTGCTTTTGTATTTCCTGCTTCCTGTGATGTAAATGGAGGTTTCAAGACACTTATCACACAATTTTTTACGATTGTTTCTGATTATTTTAGCGGACCGGCATCTCTGTGGGCTTTTTTTTTTTTTTCTTTTCTTGTTTTGTTTGTTTTTAATGTTGCTGCTCTTACAAAAAAAAAAAATAACACCCTTCAGTGCAGTCTTTCAAATTTTCTATGTTATTATGTATCAGATTTTGTTTACGGACCGGCACCTCAGTGGGCTCTTTTTTTATTTATTTATTTTTTGTAATGTTGCTGCCCTTAAATAGAAAAGATTAACACCCTTCAGTACAATCTTTCCAATTTTCTTTGTTTTTATGTATCAGCTATAATACATCACTCAAAATTCATGTACACTTCCCAAAACAAACAAGAAAACCAGCTTATTATAAACCCAACAAGAAAACACCATTCACTACACTAACTAAACCCATATACTCTTAATTCCCACCGCCAAGACTCAATACAATTCCACGGCGCATCCCAGCCACCTTTCATTCACAGCGGAAAACGCAATAAAGAAAACGTGACATTTAAAGGGGAACTATTGTACTCACGAAGCAGGAACCTGAAGTCTGGCCTCGGTACGTACCTGTGACGGAATACAAAGGTGAGACTGATTGCTACTCAGGTAAGAGGAGCAGGTAGATAAAATGAATGAAAGGCAGGAGGGGAGAGAAAAGGGAGAGAAGCAGGAAGGATGGAGAGATGAAAGAGAGGAAGGATGAGAGGGATGAGATGAGAGGAGATTGAGAGGGAGGGAAGAGGGGAATAATTTGGGGAAGAGAGGAAAAGAAGCGAGGAAGGGAAGGGATGAGAAAGGTCAGGTGTGAGGGTCAGTCTTTATATACGATGTTAAAATTAAAACAAGGTAGGGAAAATAGAAATGCTGGACACAGGAAAAAGGAAGGTTATAGATTTAATAAAAGAGGGGGAAGGAAAGAAAAAGAAAAAAAAAGGCACAGAAATAAGAGATAATTGAATAAAACCTTGGTAAATAAAAGAAGAAACAAAGGAGAATAAAAAGGAGAGAGAGGAATAAGGACTGCAGAGAGAGAGAGAGAGAGAGAGAGAGAGAGAGAGAGAGAGAGAGAGAGAGAGAGAGAGAGAGAGAGAGAGAGAGAGAGAGAAAGCAAGTACACACATTTCTTTCTAACTTCTGGTAAAAACATATCAATAACTCCCCCTCTCTCTCTCTCTCTCTCTCTCTCTCTCTCTCTCTCTCTCTCTCTCTCTCTCTCTCTCTCTCTCTCTCTCTGCCCATTGGTTACAGTTTAGTGTCGCACCATTTAGAAGCTCAAGACACAAAAAACAGTCTGGTTGCTTCTATTTCCTTTTATCTTCCAGGGCCACACACCGCCCTAAGCTAACATTTGTAAACAAGGCGACATAGGAAGGCCGCCCCCGCCCACTCCTGCCCACATGGGGATGAGGGTGTGGGCTGGGCGGAGGGAGGAGGGCAAGGGAAGGAAGGACACGCAAGGACAGGTAAATTGGGAGTGTGTTTGTGTTACTTGTACTTCTGCTGCTACTACTACTACTACTACTACTACTACTACTACTACTCCTTCCTCTTACACCTCTACTGCTACTGCTGCTACTACTACTATCATTATTAATACAACTACTGCTAATATTATTACTACTACTACTACTACTACTACTACTACTACTACTACTACTACTGCTACTACAACAGCAACAACAACAACAACTACTAGTACTACTAATACTAATACTAATACTATTACGAATAATAATAATGATAATAATAATAATAGTTATTTTGTACTACTACTACTACAAATACTAATGATCCTCCTCTTCCTCCTCCTCCTCCTCCTCCAGCTCCTCTTCCACCTCCTAACCCATCTCCCTCCCTCCCTCCCATCCACCCACCCTTCCTTCCTTAACATCCTTCCTTCTACGTGCCTTCGTCCATCCTGCTCCACTTTCCACCAGCACCACCACCACCAGCACCACCATGCACGCACCTGCCGCTCCCTTTAGCACCGTCATGCACTGCTCGTGGTCGCCGTGCTCCGCCAAGTCCAGTGCTGTCATTCCATTGGCGTCCTTGGCGAGTAAGTCAGCACCGTGGTCCAGCAGGAGACGGATGTTCTCAACGGCTCCGTGCTCCGAGGCGAGGTGTAGGCACGTCTGGAGGGGGGGGAGAAGAAGGGAGCGTGTTCAGGAGAGATGTGTGAGGGAGAGTTGAAGAAGAGGGGTGGGTGAAAGGTAGGAATGTAGCTGTAGGGTGAAGAGATGGGGAAGGGGGACGTGTTCAGGGAGAGGGTATAGGAAGGGGGATGTGTTTAGTGGGTGGATAGGAAACCTGATGGGGAAGAATGGAAGGTGAGATAAGAATACGGTTGTAGGGTGAAGAGATAGGGGGAAAGTGGACGTGTTTAGAGTTGATGGGGAAGAATGATAGAAGATGGAAGGAAGAGATAATGAGGAAGTGATATGATAAAGGAAGAGCAATAATGAAGGAAGCTGTGGGTTTTAGTAAAGTGGAGGAGAGGAGATGAGGAAATGGTAGAGTGGAGGAAGAGCAATGAAGTGGATAAAGGACATTTAAGTAAGGTGGAGTGAAAGAGATGACGAGGATGTGGAAGGGTGGAGGAAGAGAAATGATGAAGAAGTAAATTTTAGTATGGATGACTAGGAAGAGGTGGAAGAGAGAGAGAGAGAGAGAGAGAGAGAGAGAGAGAGAGAGAGAGAGAGAGAGAGAGAGAGAGAGAGAGAGAGAGAGAGAGAGAGAGAGAGAGAGAGAGAGAGAAACGATGAAATAGAAAGATGAAGGAAAAAGACGAGGATGAAGAAAGAGTAGGGAAAAGAAAGACGAAGATGAAGAAGCAGAGTGGAATGAAAGAGACGAAGAGGAAATAGGGAAGAAGACAGAAAATGATGAATAAAGATGGAATAAAGGAAAAGAGACGAAGTAAAAAGAAGTAAGGAGAGAGACAGTGAAGACGAAGCAGTAAAGAGGAGGGAAAGAAAAAGAGACAATGAAATAGAGGAATAAAGAGAAAGAGAACAAAACAATGAGGAAGTAGATTGGAAAGTGCATGATGGTGATGGTGGTGGAGGGTAGTGGTGGTGGTGACGGTGGTGGTGGTGGTGGTGGTGGTGGTGACTGGTGGTGAAATGTGGAGATGGTGGTGATGAACTGAAGCAAAGTGGTGGTGCTTGGTGGTGATGGAGGCGAGAGAGAGAGAGAGAGAGAGAGAGGGAGAGAGAGAGAGAGAGAGAGAGAGAGAGAGGAGAGAGAGAGAGAGAGAGAGAGAGAGAGAGAGAGAGAGAGAAAGGACAGGGAATTAAATAGTGGTGACTGGTGGTGATGTGTGTGTGTGTGTGTGTGTGTTTGTTAAGTATGAAGAGAACTTAAAAATTACTATAATATGTTAAGTAGGGTGGTAGGGTGGTAAGGTCTCAGGGTTGTGTCAGGGTGTGTCAGGGTCAGGGAGTGTCAGGGTGAGGACAAGGCATGAGGTGGATAAAGAATGAGTGCAGGTATATGAAGATAGGCAGACAGGGTGTGTGTTTGTGTGTGGGTACGTGTTGTGTTACTTCCTGTGTGTGTGTGTGTGTGTGTGTGTGTGTGTGTGTGTGTGTGTGTGTGTGTGTGTGTGTGTGTGTGTGTGTGTGTGTGTGTGTTGTGTGTGTGTGTGTGTGTGTGTGTGTGAACAGTGATACACGCTCAGACAGACAGACAGACAGACAGACAGACTGATAGAGGTATACTTTATCTCTATCACATCACTTTACTATTGTCTATCTCAAAGGCTCTGAATTACCATATATTCTCTCACATTGTCCATCAATAGTAACTCTTTAACCAGTTCATCTATATATCACTCAATTTCTTTCACTAATATATCCCTGCTTTTGTATTCTCTTTAACCAACGCGCTTCTCTGACCAGCGCACTCCAATGCTGAGAGAGGCGAGTCACCCATCAAAACAGAAAACAGACATAGCCGCCTTCAAAAGAAAACTGGCGTTGAAACCGGGAGACTGTACTAAATATGAACTGTTTTATAATCGGTAACTGAGGTAAAACAGAACTGCCGCTTAAAATATATCTGGAATTTTGTTTGTTCTGAGGGTGAGACTAGTTTTCTTAGACAGGTGATAAATGGTGGAAAATACCCCACTTAAACTCAAAAATTAATAAGAAAAGACAATTTAATCCCCCAAAACAAACACCATTTCTACCAAACCTTACATAAAAACACATCCTTATCTAAATAAAAAAAATAAAATAACGCATAACGAACATTTTTTAAGTAAAGATAACAAGAAAATACCCCACTTAAACTCAAAAAGGCATAAGAAGAAGGCAATTTCAAGACAGCTCAACCTAACCAACATACAGGGACTGCCACGTGTAGGCCTGGTCGCTTCTTACACCTTCCCTTATCTCTTACGTTCTTATGCTAACACAACACCACACCCCCAACAACACCACACATCCTTACCCTTCCCTCAGCGCGGGGCCCGGAGGCGAGGTTCACGTCCGCCCCCGCCTGCAGAAGAATCCTAAGGCAGCGAGAGTTTTCCGTTGTGGCTGCGGCGTGGAGGGGAGTCCTGCCCCACGCATCCCGGCAGTCCAGGTGGGCCAGCTGGTCGCCATTAAGCAGGTCCTCCAGCAGCTCAGCGTTGTCCCATAGAGCAGCCTGACGGAGGGGCAGAAGGGGGGGTTAGTGTATGAAGGGTGAGTAGCGGTGAGGGATGAGGTAAGGAAGGTAAGGTTTGTAGAAGTGGTGGTGAAATTAGGGTGTGGATCAAGAGGAGGAGGAGGAGGAGGAGGAGGTAGCGCATAAGGGTGTGTATTATGAAGAGGAGGTAGAGGAGGAGGGGGGAAGATGCCGATGCAGTAATAGTGAGCACTGAGGCAAGGGGTGACTTAAAGAGGGATGGTGTGAATAGTTTGTTATTTAGTTAATTAATTACTTAGTTTGGTGATTATCTTATCTTTTTAATAGGTAACGAGATAAATAGGTACTTAGGTAAACAGGTAGGTACTTAGGTAAATAGATAAGTACTTAGATAAATAGGTAAACAGGTAATTAGTATTAGAGGCATACACAATCAGTAGATGGAACTGTTCGTAGGCCAATTAGAAAGTCAGTCTATCAGTTGATCAACCAGTTAGCCAGTCACAGAGCCGGGGCAGTCACACAGCCAGCCACACAGGCAGTCACACAGCCAGCCACACAGCTACCCACACAGACAGTCACACAGCCAGCCACACAGCTACCCACACAGACAGTCACACAGCCAGCCACACAGCTACCCACACAGGCAGTCACACAACCAGCCACACAGCTACCCACACAGGAAGTCACACAGCCAGCCACCCAGCTACCCACACAGACAGTCACACAGCCAGCCACACAGCTACCCACACAGACAGTCACACAGCCAGCCACACAGCTACCCACACAGACAGTCACACAGCCAGCCACACAGCTACCCACACAGACAGTCACACAGCCAGCCACACAGCTACCCACACAGGCAGTCACACAGCCAGCCACACAGCTACCCACACAGGCAGTCACACAGCCAGCCACACAGCTACCCACACAGACAGTCACACAGCCAGCCACACAGCTACCCACACAGACAGTCACACAGCCAGCCACACAGCTACCCACACAGACAGTCACAGAGCCAGCCACACAGCTACCCACACAGACAGTCACACAGCCAGCCACACAGCTACCCACACAGGAAGTCACACAGCCAGCCACACAGCTACCCACACAGACAGTCACACAGCCAGCCACACAGCTACCCACACAGACAGTCACACAGCCAGCCACACAGCTACCCACACAGACAGTCACACAGCCATTCACACAGCTACCCACACAGGCAGTCACACAGCCAGCCACACAGCTACCCACACAGACAGTCACACAGCCAGCCACACAGCTACCCACACAGACAGTCACAGAGCCAGCTACCCAACTACCCACACAGGAATTCACACAGCCAGCCACACAGCTACCCACACAGACAGTCACACAGCCAGCCACCCAGCTACCCACACAGACAGTCACACAGCCAGCCACACAGCTACCCACACAGACAGTCACACAGCCAGCCACACAGCTACCCACACAGACAGTCACACAGCCAGCCACACAGCTACCCACACAGACAGTCACACAGCCAGTTCCTAACATAACCAATCACACACACACACACACCCACACAGTCGCACACTCAGCGTTCCAGCCTCCCCGCCACACAGACAGTCACACAGCCAGTTCCTAACATAACCAATCACACACACACACACACCCACACAGTCACACACTCAGCGTTCCAGCCTCCCCGCCACACAGACAGTCACACAGCCAGTTCCTAACATAACCAATCACACACACACCCACACCCACACAGTCGCACACTCAGCGTTCCAGCCTCCCCGCCACACACCCACGCAGGCAATCACACAATCAAGCCAGCCAGCCACGACATACAGCAGGCAGTCAATCATCCACTTATTCACGTGGGTTTGGATGTGAAGGCTGAGTGATGGATGGCGAGGGGAGCGGGGAAACCACTGTACATTGATGGATTAGTGGAAAAATAGGCTTAGTGACTCATATAGGCTCAAAAAAAGAAAAAAACGAGCCTGCTAGTGGATAAATAGTGTGAGAAAACAATATGTGTAGGAATTGCTGACTATTCTCTCTCTCTCTCTCTCTCTCTTCTCTCTCTCTCTCTCGCTCTCTCTCCTCTCTCTCTCCTCTCTCTCTCTCTCTCTCTCTCTCTCTCTCTGCCACTATAAATATATTCCACGTGGTCAAAGAATTTTTTTTTTTCCTTTTCCATTTTTTTTTTCCTTTTTTATTTCCCTTTTCATACATAAAATCACAATATACAAACTGCCTCTCTTTTTTTTTTCCAGCATACAAGTACTGCTCCCTTGCAATCTTGGGTCCCCTCGTATTTTTTTTTTTCCCTTTCTTTCCCTCTCTTTTTATGCGGAGACTAATATATATTTTTCTTTCAGCCTTCTTTCTTTCCTTCCTTCCCTCTTTCGCATCAAGTACTGCATGTGAGTCTCGAGTTTTTCTTTTTCTTTCTTTCTTTTTCTTTCTTTCTTTTTTCACACTGAGTACTGCATGGGAGGTCACGAATTTTTTTTTCTTTTTCTTTCTTTCTTTCTTTCTTTTCTTTCTTTTTTTCACACGTATCTATTCAATTAAGTGGTGTACAAATGGCCTTATATTTGAGTCCTTTTCATTAGTTTAAATTTTACGCTTTTATTTATTTATTTATCTATTTACTTATTTATGTTTTATGTTTATTTGCTTACTAACTTACCTACCTAATTAATTACTTCCTTAATTGCTTACTTCATTAATTAGCTAGTTAGAGAGATAGATAGATAGAGATAGATAGATAGATAGATAGATAGATAGATAGATAGATAGATAGATGGATGAAAGGACAGATAGATAGATAGATAGATAGATAGATAGATAGATAGACTGACAGATAGATAGATAGATAAATAGATGGATACACAGACAGCTAAATGAATGGATAGAGAGACAGATAGTTATTTATTTAGCTAGTGGATGAGTGAATGAGTTAATTACCTAGTTACTCAATTGGTTAGTTAATTAATGAGTTAATTACCTAGTTACTCAATTGGTTAGTTAGTTAATGAGTTAATTACCTAGTTACTCAATTGGTTAGTTAGTTAATCAGTCTATTAGTTAATGAATTAGTCAGCAGGTGAGTGAGTGAGTGAGTGAATGAGTGAGGTTGGCTAATTATTCAGTCAGTCAGTCAGATTAATTAGTCAGTCAGTCACAGTATTTACTCACAAGACACAAACTGTAACCTTCTTTTTTTTCCCAGTTCCTTATAACTTGAACACTTAGCAGGAGAGCATCAAGACGCCTGCAAGACTTAACTGGCTAACTCTTTCAAAACTCCTCCTTTGCAAACTTTGTGAGCGTGAGAATATACATACATTACACACCTGAGCGTGGTAGTTATGCATACATACATACGCTGAGAGAGAGAGAGAGAGAGAGAGAGAGAGAGAGAGAGAGAGAGAGAGAGAGAGAGAGAGAGAGAGAGAGAGAGAGAGAGAGAGAGAGAGAGAGAGAGAGAGAGAGAGAAAAAAGATGAAAGGAAAAAAAAGTCAGAGGAAGAAGGGATAAATAAATAAACGAGAGAGAGAGAGAGAGAGAGAGAGAGAGAGGAGAGAGAGAGAGAGAGAGAGAGAGAGAGAGAGAGAGGAGAGAGGAGAGAGAGAGAGAGAGAGAGAGCCTTAAAATCTCAAATACATTTCTTCCAGCAAGCATCCACACAGTTCACAAGAGCTTCACTCCTGACGAAGGCGAAGTTATGACGAGAGAAAAGAGATGGTGTGGGTAGTGACGCTATTGTGGACGCTACGCTGACGCCCGCCCCCCACCCCACACCTGTCCTGGCCACGTGTGAGTCATAGGGAAACACAGCGCTACGTGAGTCACCCTGGGAACACTGACGCTACACACTGACATATTAACACTGCTCCTATTGAGTCCTTTTTCCTAAACGTTTGATGTGACCTCATGTGACCTGATGTGACCTGGTGTGACCTGGTGTGTGTGTGTGGTTACTGTGTGCATGTTGGTTTTTGCTGTTGAGTGTTTTATCTATCTTTTTCTTGGTGTTGTTGTTGTTGTTTTTGTTGTTGTTGTTGTTGTCATGGTTAATTATATATTTCAACACGAGCCACTGTGACTTGTATGGTGGGTTTGTATTGGGTCTCTTGGGTCTTTTAGTTGTTGTTGTTGTTGATGTTGTTATTATTATTCTTATTATTATTATTATTATTATTATTATTATTATTATTATTATTATTATTATTATTATTATTATTATTATCATTATTACTATTATTATTATTATTATTACGACCGGGTTTATTTATTTATTTATTTATTTATTTATTTATTTATTTATTTACTCCTATATTCACCTTATATTATTACACTTTATTTAATTATTACCTGTCTTACTTACTTTATCAATCTTACTTATCTATCAATCTATTATTCTCTTTATTTCATTGACATGTTTACCAGTTCATATTTATTTTTTCCCTACTTTTTTTTTCCTTTAAGCGGCCTCTCCAATACATGAAAAGTAAATAAACAAATGAATAAAAAATAAATAAATAAAAACTGGGCCTACCTAACCTGACTCTCCATGTAACCTAGACAAAGTAAGGGAGTTAGTTACGGCTTGGATAAACTTAAATTTGGTCATGTAATTAAACCTGTTCCGTGTATTTTACAATTTATACCAACTCTCGGCCTGCCTTCATTTGCATACAGAATACACGCACTCGCCTTCACTCCACTACCGCAACTCCACTGTAAAAATGGCTTGTAGGAGCGTCAAATTGCGAAGAAACGTGCTATTTTTTGCTATATTTTAAGGGAGAGAACTCAAATTTACCTCAGTTGACCCTTTGACTGGTAATGACAACAGGAGACTGGACTCACCACTTACGAGAAATTTCAGACCACTTCACGGAGACACAAATACAAGAACACAATGACAACAGGACACTTACTTAGTTACGACTTTCTATGAGTAATTTAAAACCATTTCACTAAGCACAAATATAAGACACTATAGGGTTTGAACTAACGTATGACGCCCCTTTGCTCCAGTGCATAGTGTCTTTCTGCGTTATATTTTCTCTGGACCACCTTATTAAACTGGAGAAGCCGCAGAAGCCAAAGGGTTAAGGGAAGTAAAGAGTTAGTGTACCAAGAAGGAAAAGTTTGCGTGGACACTTTTTCAAATATTTCCGCGTCTTATCTCGACAACTTCCAAAAGGCTCTAGCGAAGGTTACTGGGACTTGCAGGGGTGTTTATACAATTCTATTGATAGTTTAACAGGGATTCTGCATCACTAATAAGCTTTGGTGGCTCCCTATTAGCTTTTTGTAAGGATGTTTTCGTGATTCTGGTGATAATTTGTCAAGAATACAGCAAGATCAACAGAATTTGGTGAACGCTATTGGGGGATTCGGCAAGGCTGTTGATTTTCGCGATTTGTACTGATAGTTGCAGCAAGAATTCATCATCAATGGTGTTTAGTAGATCGCATTTGTTTTCTCAAGGATATTTTCGTGATTTTAGTAACAGTTTAACAAGACTTTAGCATCATCAGCGGGAGAAGAAACACACACACACACACACACACACACACACACACACACGAGAAGCCTATATATGTATAAACTCTGCAGCCTTTAAAAATAACCATGATGAGACAAAGGAGGCTATCTCAGAACAAGGAACCACTGAACTGAATGAAATGCTCAAGAACAAGACCCTTTCAATTGTATTCTGAACCACTTCCACGCCGCACCTCCGCTACTTTCAAAAGCCTCTATAGAGTTGAAGTTACACGGGTTTTTAATGGCGTTTTCGTCGTTCTAGTGATAGATTAACAACATTTCTATATTGTTAGAGGGAGAAACACTCTTGAGAACATGGCTAATCATCTATGTGGCCTTTGGAAACAGTCATAGTGAAGGAGGTAAAGCGTTTATGAATACCAGTCTGAATTCCACCACCTCTGCAACTTTCAAAAGGCTCTAGTTGAAGTGACACGGGTTCTTGAGGGTCTTTTCGTGGTTCTAGAGACAGATTAACAACATTTCTACATTTTTTTTAATAGGAGAAACAGTGGTAGTGAGGTAATAACTGGTTTCTGAATGCAGAGTCTGAAATTCGACCATCTCCACTACTTTCAAAAGGCTCTAGTTGAAGTGACGCGGGTTTTTAATGGAGTTTTCGCCGTTCTAGTGATAGATTAACAACATTTCTACATTACTAATAAGAGAAACACTCTTGGGAACCTGGCTTATCATCTCTGTGGCCTTTGAAAACAGTAGTAGTGAAGTAATAAAGGTTTTCTGAATACGGACCTTAGTGTTAGCAGCAATACACCAATATCATAAGCATCACCCCCTGGCGCGCCCCCCACACTGAACACTCGCCTAAATAAAGTGAGAGGGAGAGTTACAGAAGAGCCTAGAGGTGGTAGTGTCGGTGGTAATTGTCTATCTCCATATGCAAAAACTGTCCCTCAGCCGCGCCGCCCCCCAGTGCAAGTAGACGTGGTGAGGGGAGGGGAGGGGAGGGGAGGGGAGGGGTTGGCTAGAGGCGAGGAGAGGATAGGATAGGAGAGGAGAAGAGAGGAGATGAAATGAGAGGGGAGGAGAGGATAGGATAGGATAGGATAGGAGAGGAGAGGAGAGGAGGAGAGGAGAGGAGAGGGAGAGGAGAGGAGAGGAGAGGAGAGGAGAGGAGAGAGAGGAGAGAGAGGAAGAGAGAGGAGAGAACAGAACAGGGAAAACGAAAGTGAGGAGAGAAAACGAAAGATAATTCTATAAAATTGAAGTGACACACACACACACACACACACACACACACACACACACACACACACACACACACACACACACACACACACACACACACACACACACACACATGGTAAGATTGAAGAAATATAAATACCAAGAAGAAAACTCAGTATAGTCAAGATCCTGAATACTACAACTACACACACACACACACACACACACACACACACACACACACACACTCACACACACACACACACCTTCCCACACGTCGCATCACCATCCTCACGAACGGAAGATGATGGTGAGACATTCACTGCAGATGGTGCGGAAGAAGAAGAAGAAGAGGAGGCTGCACTCTTCTCTGACCCAAGAGGAGGAAGAGGCGGAGGCGGAGGGAGGTGGAGGAGGGAGGAGGAGGGGAGGAGGAGGAGGTGAGGGCGTCCCATCTTTACTATCCTCTACTCCTTCCACTCCTTCATCATCACTATCACCATCTTTTCGTAGCTTTTTCTTCACTCTCCCCACCACCACCAGCACTGCCCCCTTCAGTGAGTTCAGTAAGGGGACGCCGCGCCCCCGCCACTTCATGCCCCCCCTTTAGGGTTACAGATAAAGGCGCGGCGTGTTCAGGGCACTCATAGTCTCGTGGTGTGATTTGGTGGTGCGCCATGCTTCACGCTGATTGGCTGATTGGATTGGGCTTCTGTTCCGTGATTGGTTGGTTTAATTGTTTTGTTTGTGGTGGGTTTTTTTTTTCGCTTTCACCACTTTTTCTTTATTTTTCTTTTTTTTTCGTTTCTTTCTTTTCGTTCGCGTGATAAAAGTGGTGTCATGAATTATTGTTGTGGTGGTAGTAGTAGTAGTAGTAGTAGTAGTAGTAGGTAGTAGTAGTAGTAGTAGTAGTAGTAGTAGTAGTAGTAGTAGTAGTAGTAGTAGTAAAAATATAATAATAATAAATAATAATAATAATAATAATAATAATAATAATAATAATAATATTAAATAATAATAATAATAACACCCACATCCCATTTTCTATTCCTCCCTCTCACGTAAACTATTCTATATCCAAACTCCGTTTTCTTTCCACGTTTCTTTTCCAATTTCCTCCTTTACATATACCGCGCATTTTTTTTTTCTTCTTTATTTATCTTTTTTTCCTTCTACGCTTACATATCGCAGAGTAGGAGGAGGAGGAGGAGGAGGAGGAGGAGGAGGAGGAGGAGGAGGAGGAGGAGGAGGAGGAGGAGGAGGAGGAGGAGGAGGAGGAAGAGGAGGAGGAGGAGGAAGAGGAGGAGCAGTTTGCGTCAGGGAGCTCAGAGTCCTGTAGATTGGATGGGGTAATTTAGGAGAAGGAGGAGGAGGAGGAGGAGGAGGAGGAGGAGGAGGAGGAGGAGGAGGAGGAGGAGGAGGAGGAGGAGGAGGAGGAGGAGGAGGAGGAGGAAAACGAGAGAGGGTGGAAGAAGGCACGTAGGAGGAAAGTGGGAAGAAGGGAAAAGAAGAGATGGTATTGCTAGGAGGAGGAGGAGGAGGAGGAGGAGGAGGAGGAGGAGGAGGAGGAGGAGGAGGAGGAGGAGGAGGAGGAGGTCATTTCGTGTGGCGTTGGAGATGAAAGTTCGTGTATTATTTAAATCTCTCTCTCTCTCATATGCAAATCCACACACACACACACACACACACACACACACACACACACACACACACACACACACACACACAGTCACCCCATCCCTCCAGCTTCCAATCCCAATTCTGGCGCCATAACTGCGTGCTTCATTTTTGCTAATCTTTTTTAATTATTCTCCCTGTGTCATTCCATTCCCTCCGCCACGCTGCTAATGGTACAACCTCGCCCTCCCTTTATGGCTCAGTCCCCCCTTGATGCATTAGTTCATTGGCGTCTGTATAGAAAACGGGATTGTGACGGTGTTTTTAATATTTTTTCGTGGCGGTGGTGGTGGTGGTGGTGGTGATGTTGGTGGAGATGGTGGTGGTAGTAGTAGTAGTAGTAGTAGTAGTAGTAGTAGTAGTAGTAGTAGTAGTAGTAGTAGTAGTAGTAGTAGTAGTAGTAGTGAGATGAATAGAAAATTGTAAGGACTACTACTACTACTACTACTACTACAAGAACAAGCATATAACAAGACTATGAAATTGAAAGCGAGAGAACGAAACAGATAAGAAGAAGAAGAAGAAGAAGAAGAAGAAGAAGAAGAAGAAGAAGAAGAAGAAGAAGAAGAAGAAGAAGAAGATCAAGAACAAGAAGAACAAGAACAAGTAAAAACAAGACGAAGAAACGAGAAAGAAAAAGAAAGAAAAACAACAACACAAAAGACAAAAAAAAAAAAAAAGAACAAACCAAGAAGAAAGAAGAAGAAGAAGAAAGAAGAAGAAGAAGAAGAAGAATGTAAGGGGGTACACCAACATTTTTCACAGGTGTCCAAAACTTTGCATTCCCTCCCCAGCTCTTCTTTATTACGTACTTTCCTGAAACCCTCCTCTGGGCTGCTAACGATTAATTCAAGAGTGGCCATTACTTATAAGCTGAGGGCGAGGCAGGAATTTCCAAGGCTTACTGAGCTCTTTTCATGGTGTCACGTGTGTGTGTGTGTGTGTGTGTGTGTGTGTGTGTGTGTGTGTGTGTGTGTGTGTGTGTGTGTGTGTGTGTGTGTGTGTGTGTGTGTGTGTGTGTGTGTGTGTGTGTGTGTGTGTGTGTGTGTGTGTGTGTGTGTGTGTGTGTGTGTACGTAAAAGAGCTCTTGACTAGTAATTGGATGACTCGCTAATGCACATGATGTCCTTGTGTGTGTGTGTGTGTGTGTGTGTGTGTGTGTGTGTGTTACCACGGTCCACGTCACACGCTCAGAAGCAAACAAACCAGTAAATAATTTAAGGTGTGCATCACAAAACATCACAAAACACCGTAACTTTCTTAGCTAACTGGTACGAGACTCTATACACTGCCCCACAAACACACATACATTATAGAACCAGTATCGGTAAGGTCACATCATCACAGCACAGAGAAATATAACGAACACAAACGTAGGAGGATGTCAAGTGTCAACAGGTAACTGGTACGAATACGCAGGTAAGCGGATCAGACAAGTTTCAACCGGCAACTCTAATAAAACCACATCACAACACAGCGGACACAAGGATAAATAAGCAGCTAGGCGGATTAGTCAGGTTTCAACAGGTAAATTAATAAAAAACAGCATCACACAGCAGAGGTAGGATAAAGAACACAGGTACACAGGTAGGCGGGTCAGTCAGGTGTCAACAAATAATTAATAAAAACAGCATCATACAGCAGAGGTAGGATAAAGAACACAGGTACACAGGTAGGCGGGTCAGTCAGGTGTCAACAAATAATTAACAAAAACAGCATCACAAAGCAGAGGTAGGATAAAGAACACAGGTACACAGGTAGGGGGGTCAGCCAGGTGTCATCAGGTAAATGGAACAGAAAGACGTAATGACTCACAGGTATAAATAGACTGAATCCTGTAACCCACATCAGCATTATGACTTACGTGGAGGATGGAGGACACACACACACACACACACACACCTGCCCAACATAACTGAACACCAGCCACACCTCTTCCTTAGCTGCCCCTCTACACTAAACACCTGTACTAACACCTGTCTCACCCCAGCACTTCCTCACCTGTCCTGCACTACTCCACACCTCCCGCATCCTCCCCCCCGCACACCTGGCAGGCTCGACACACCTACACCTCCGGCACTTCACCTTCCCCTGCTCACCTGGCGCGCTAATCAATATGCACCTGCCTCATGCACTCAATCACGGCCCTGCTTCCTGCCTCACTGTGTACCTTTCTGTTATTGCATTGACGCCTTGATGAATTGGCTAACTGGTGTAATGGTTAACGCCTTCACTGTGAATAATGGTTAATGCTTTAATTTCACTGTTACTATAATGGTCAAGTTTATTTCACTGTTAATGTAATGGTCTGTGTTTTAATTGTTGCTGTAAGGACTGACAAATAGTTAATGCTCTCTCTGTCACTGTAATGCTCAAGTTTATTTAAGTTTTCTTGTAATGGTTAAGGTTTTCGTGTCAGTTTCTGTAATGGTCGTTTATTTTACTGTTGTTGTAGTGGTATATGCTTTTATTGCTATTGTGAAGGCTAAAAATGATAACGCTATCTTGATAACTGTAATGGCTGGAGCGTTTGTTTCACTACCGCTGTAATGGTCCGTGCTTTTATTGCTTTTGTGAGGGCAAACAATGACTACCGCTTTCTTTATTACAGTAAGAGGTGACAGTGGCTAACGCTTCCTCTATTACAGCAATGGTTAAGGTTATTTCACTGTTCCTGTAATGGATAAAACTTTCACTTCACTATTACTGTAATGATCAAGAGGTTCATTTAACTATTACTACAATGACTACCTTCCTTTCATTACTTATTAACCACGTGACACTTCAACTCTACTAAGCTGATAAGAATACACTATTTTTCCTTATAACTAATATAGGAATTCTAGTTCATTCATTTAAGTTTCATCGACTTCAAAAATCTCAAAAAAAAAAAAATAAAAATCTTCTAACATTCCCTTCACTAACTTTCTTTTTTACTTTTTTTTTACTTTCTTTCACTGATTCAAGTACTTACATTTTAACCCTTTCCCTGCAGCAATTCACGACACTAAGCACAAGGAATGAAATCTTTATCAGCGTCTACGAGAAAGAAATGGGACTAGAAAAGGATTTGGGATTTCTAGCCAGTGCAGTGTTTAGAGGCGGCTGTAACACAAGGGGAGAGTCTCAGAGTGGTTAGTGGTTAAGGAAAGATGGGTTAAATAGAAGTGAATGGGTTAAGATGCTGTAAGAATCCACCGATCTATAATGATTTTTCAGCATTGTAAACTCAGAAATTTGTCATTTTTTTTTTTTTTTTTTCGTTTTTTTTTTATTTTTTTTTTTCTCTAATTTCTCAAATACTGAATACTGAATAACAGGTCTCCTCTCTAACTTTACTTTTTCTTTCCCTCTCTTTCCCTCATTTTCATTTTTAACAATTGAAAACTAAAGAACAAGACACCTTCTATCTTTCTTTGTTACGTTCCTTCCCTCCTCTTTTTTTTCACTCTTTTTTTAGCAATGGAAACTGAAGAACATCACCTTCTTCAACATTTTTTTTTACTTTCTTTTCTCTTTTTCTTTACTTTTCCACTAATGAACACTGAAAAAATAAGAGAAAATAGAAAAAAAAACACGAAGGACCTTCCTCTAACTTTTCCCCTCTTTTCTTTATTTTTCCACCACTGAAAACTAAAAAAGAAAAAGAAAAAGAAAGAGAAAAAAAATGAAAAAAAAAGCGAAGAACGTTCCTCCAACTTTCTTTTCAGTTTCTTTCCCTCGCTTTTCTTTCCTCTCTTTCTCTCCTTCCCTCCCCTCCCTCCCTACTACCTCCCTCCTTCCTTCTTTCCTTCCTTCCTTCCTTCCTCGCTCTGGATCTCAACTTCCCCCAGGGTCGGGCAGCAAAACCAAGTCAGAAACTAAATTAACTTTGCATCTGAAACTTCCCTTTTTTTTTATTTTACATTTGCGGCGCGGAGGGGGGGGAAGGGGGTGGAGGGGGGCAGGGAGGGAATTGGAGGAGCCTTTTACTTTCTTTCTTTCCCTTACTCTCTTTGAAATTCCTCTCCTGCCCCTTCTTGCTCTCGTATCAAGGAAAATGCACTCGTATCAAGGAAAAGGTCGAAGTAGTGAACACGAAGGGAAGTTGGGCGGGGAAATATCAGAATTCAAAAAGTAACGAAGTAGTGAAGAAGGGAAAAAAAAATATATCGGAATTCAAAAAGAAGTAACAAAGTAGTGAAGATGAAAAAAATTATTGGAATTCAAATAGGAGCGAAGTGTAGGGGAAAAAAATATCGGAATTCAAAAAGTACCGAAGTAGTGAAGAAGAAGAGAAAAAATATCGCAATTTCAAAAAGTAACGAAGTAGTGAAGAAGGGAAAAAAAATATCGGAATTCAAAAAGAAGTAATGAAGTAGTGAAGAGAAAAAAAAAAATCGGAATTCAAAAAAAGTAACGTAGTGGGAAAAGGAAAAAGTATCGAAATTACAAAAGTAAGCAAGAAGTGAAAAAGGGAAAACTGTAAAAATTGAAAAAAAGTGAAAAGGCGAAAAAATAATCCAAATTCAAAAAAAGAAACGAAGTGAAAAGGAAAAATATGGAAATTCAAAAAGAAAGGAAGAGGTAAAAAAAAAAAGAAAACTAAAAAAAAAAACGAAGAAGTGAAAAAGGGGAAAATATCGAAATTCAAAAAGAAGCGAAGTAGTAAAAAGGAAAAAAAATCAAAATTAAAATAGAAACGAAGAAAAAAAAGAAAAAATATCAAAATTACAAAAGAAACGAAGAATTGAAAAAGGAAAAATATCGAAATTAAAAAAAGAAGCGAACTAAAAAAAAGGGAAAACACCGAAATTCTAAAAAAAAAAAAAAACGAAGCGAAAAGGGGAAAAAAAAAATATATCAAAATTAAAAGAGAAAGCGAAGAGGTAAACAGAAATACTTCAAAATTCAAAAAGGAAGCGAAGGGAAAAACTCAAATAAAAAAAAATATTATCAAACTTAAAAAAAAAAGAAAAAGGAAAGAAATGAAAAAAAACAGCCAACACAATTAAACAAAAGAGTCAAAATCTGAAAAAAATTAAAAAAAAACTTTCAGAACTCAAAAAAAATATAAAATTCATAGAAAAAAACGATGAAAACGGGAAAAGAAATGAAAAAAATGAAGAAATAAGAACGTAAAAACACGAACCAAGAAATAAAAAAGAAAAAAGAATTGAAAAGAAGAAGAAAAAAATTAAGACTGAAAATACCAACAATAGCAAATGTAAAAAAACACATACGAAATAAAATAAATAAATAAATAAATAAATAAATAAATAAACACACAAGAAAGTAAAAATAAATAAACAAATAAATAAATAAATAAACAGAAAAAAAGGTAAAAAAAAAGATAAGAAAATAAAAATCCATGTAAACTTGTAACAATAATTAATAAATACTTAAATATTTTTCTCACTTTACAAGCCACAACAGCTACGTATTTCAAAATGCCAAATTAATTCTCTCTCTCTCTCTCTCTCTCTCTCTCTCTCTCTCTCTCTCTCTCTCTCTCTCTCTCTCTCTCTCTCTCTCTCTCTCTCTCTCTCTCTCTCTCTCTCTCTCTCTCTCTCTCTCTCTTACTAATTAGCAATCCACTCAGAAAATTAGAGGTATATGATCCTCTCTCTCTCTCTCTCTCTCTCTCTCTCTCTCTCTCTCTCTCTCTCTCTCTCTCTCTCTCTCTCTCTCTCTCTCTCACTAGCACAATAAATCTCACACTTACAACACTTTTAAGGTCAGAAAAGTCACACTAACACTTAAAAATTACACTTAGAAGGTCACACTTACAAAGTTCACACTCTCTTGGACACACTTATGAAGGTCACAGTTGTTAAGGTCACAATCACACTTAAGGTCACGGTTATTAAGGCCATTCTTAGACACGCTTTCCCACTTCCCGCGCCCGCCCAGCCAAGGTCAGCAAGGTCACCGCACTATGAGCCAATTAAGGGGTCACAAAGGTCGGCCTCCTCACGTCCCTGGGCCAATAAACTGCAAGGAAATTCCCGACCTTGCTTTGAACTTCGATTTTAGGGTCGGAAATATTTTGAAATGAAGTTGAAATTTATCTTTTTGTTTTGTTTTGTTTTGTTTTGTTTTGTTTTTGTATTCGTTATGTTATGTTCTCTCTCTCTCTCTCCTCTCTCTCTCTCTCTCTCCTCTCTCTCCTCTCTCTCTCTCCTCTCTCTCTCTCTCTCTCTTGTTTCTTTTTATTGATTTAACAGAATTCTACTTTTCTCTCCTCTATTTCTATTTATTTTATATTATTACACTGGTATGTCGCTTTTAATTCTTCTTTTTTATTGATTTTATCTTTTCTTTTCATTTTTACTAGTTTTACTTTTTTTTTTACTTTTACTTATACTTTTTTTGCTGATTTTTTCTTCTCTATATTTCCTTTTCTTATAGATATTTTCTTTTATATTTCTTTTTTTTCCTAATTTCATTGATTTTTCTCCTCCACTTCTTCTTTACTTATACTTTTTTCTATTATTTGTCATTCATTGGTTTTAACTAATTCTTTATCGTCCTCTATTTCTCTTTTACTGATTTTTACTTATTCTTCTCTTTTCAATTTCTTTTCTTACTAATTATTCTGTTTTTATTTATCTATTTTTTGTTTGTTCTTTCTTTTATTTCTT
>NC_087182.1:3061254-3066254 GCF_035594125.1 Scylla paramamosain
ACGGGGCGCCAGACAGCTGAGGTCCTAAGGCGCTGTAAGGGAAGATAGAGCGGTGAGGGTACTGATGGGGTAGAGCGGTGAGGGTACTGATGGGGTTACTGGTCCGGAAGTAGTGGAGGCTGAAGAGTATTAGGGTAAGATAGTTAAATGAAGTGGAGGTCATTGACTGATTGATTGCTTTGTTTTATTTTTATTTATTTATTTATTTATTTATTTTATTTTATTTATCTTTTTTTTATGTACGATATGAAAAGGAAGGGTTATCTGGTTCTCATTCTTAGTGCGAAAATGCCTGTACCTGTATTATTATCATTACTTGCATTATTTAACCCCTTTCACTGATGGGCAAATATTTTCCTTTACCCACCTGTGACTTTTTAAACACTTATTCATGTGCTGGAGTCCCTTAAGGCGCGTCACCTCTTCCCATCACTGTACATTCCAACTGTTGCCTTACTCTGCCTCCTGAACGAAGGTTTGCGTGGGGGCGCGTCATCATTTCCTATCGTGACCGTACAGTACAGCGTAACCCCTTCACCGTTAAGGCTTCTCCGCGAGCTTAACCCGTTCAGTGCTATAGATAATTTCCTAAACGTCACAAGATCGTCTGTTGTTAGTCCGAGAGGAGAGCAAATTGTAACTTCACAAAATAACCGTTCACTGTTTCGCAAAAAAAAAAAAAAAAAAAAAAAAAAAAAAAAATAAATAAATAGATAAATAAATAAATAAATAAATAAATAAAAACAAAAATAAAAATACAATAAAACGTTTTATATTCAAGAAAAAAAATACCCCCAAAACAACCCACCTACTTTTACGGACACTATAAAAAGTCTAGTTTTCAGAACATTTATACAAAAGAAAGAAGGAAAATAAAAGAAAAAAAAAAAAAAGCGAAAACAATGCCTGCTTTTTTGTGGAAAATTTACAAAAAACCTTGATCTTTCGGAACACTAAAAAAGTCGAGACAACAAATTGTTTCGAAAACCAACAAAATACGAACACAACGCATACTTTTACGAAATTTAAACCCCTACCCCCCCCCCCAAAAAAAAATAGAACCCGACTACTCTTCACAAACATTTACATACTCAGTGAAACGAAAACACGTAGCGAAAAAAAATAAATAAAATCTCTTCCCGTCTCGAATATCTAAGAGAAAACCAAAAAAATACACAAACACAGAAAAAAAACACAGAAATCTTACAAAAACAGACAACAATCAATATCTTCCCTTTACAAAAAAAAAATACAAAACAAACAGAAAGGCATCCAGCGGAAAATATAAGCCATGAATCAAACTTCCATTTCATTACCGGCGCCAGAGCAATCCATTCCCACGGTTCACCAGCGCCATCTATTGCTCATAATTACCATATGCATACATAATGATCTACGCGGATTGAACTTCCATTTTACGACTGAATTCATTACCGTTGGCTAGTGATAGTATGCTCTCTCTCTCTCTCTCTCTCTCTCTCTCTCTCTCTCTCTCTCTCTCTCTCTCTCTCTCTCTCTCTCTCTGACAGTCATAGTAATAAATATCCACCACCACCACCACCATTACTACTACTACTACTACTACTACTACTACTACTACTACTATTAAGATACATTTTCCCAGGTGACCTAACTACACCTGACCACACCCTGAGCCACGCCCCTTTTCCACTACCGGTAATGAGAGAGAGAGAGAGAGAGAGAGAGAGAGAGAGAGAGAGAGAGAGAGAGAGAGAGAGAGAGAGAGAGAGAGAGAGAGAGAGAGAGAGAGAGAATGGATAATTGGGTGGTAGGGAAAATATAGCGGGAATTCCTTCTCCTCCTCTTCTTCCCTCTTCTCCTCCTCCTCCTCCTCCTCCTCCTTCTCCTCCTCCTCCTCCTCTTCCTCCTCTTATTCTTCCTCTTCTTCCAACCCAACACAATCGAAGCAAAGTGTACATGCCCATAACACACACACACACACACACACACACACACACACATGAATACACAAATTCACGCAAACAAACAAACACTTCCCTTTTTCCTCCTCCTCCTCCTCTTCCTCCTCTTTTTCCACCACTACTACCACATCCTCCTCCTCCTCCTCCTCCTCCTCCCCCTCCTCCATCCACCAAACGGACACGCCCCTCCTCCTCCTTTCTCCACCCACACCATATCCTCCTCCTCCTCCTCCTCCTCCTCCCCACTCACCCGCCTTCAGGTTGCCATGACAACGAGCCAATGTGTCAACAAGGGCGGCTTTCCCATGAGACGCGAGTCAATAATAACCCTTACAGCTCTCTCTCTCTCTCTCTCTCTCTCTCTCTCTCTCTCTCTCTCTCTCTCTCTCTCTCTCTCTCTCTCTCTCTCTCTCTCTCTCTCTCTCTCTCTCTCTCTCTCTCTCTCTCTCTCTCTCTCTCTCTCAGGGTTGTAATTGTTATTGTTTTACTTTGACCTTAAAAGTTTAAAGGACACGGAAGATAATTAAGTAAAGGGTTAAGAAATAATGAGAGGACAATAGTTATGAAATATGTAATTAGAGAGAGAGAGAGAGAGAGAGAGAGAGAGAGAGAGAGAGAGAGAGAGAGAGAGAGAGAGAGAGAGAGAGAGAGAATGAAATGGCACGTTCCTTTTTCTCGTTTTAATCTTTTTAACTAGAAGATGGATTAACTCTCTCTCTCTCTCTCTCTCTCTCTCTCTCTCTCTCTCTCTCTCTCTCTCTCTCTCTCTCTCTCTCTCATTAGCACGCAATAGCATGCATTCCATTTTCTTTCAAGACTTAACACTTTTAAACTTACACTCTCTCTCTCTCTCTCTCTCTCTCTCTCTCTCTCTCTCTCTCTCTCTCTCTCTCTCTCTCTCTCCTTTTTTTCACCCTTTCCTTCCTTTTAAAGCTGACTCTCTCTCTCTCTCTCTCTCTCTCTCTCTCTCTCTCTCTCTCTCTCTCTCTCTCTCTCTCTCTCTCTCTCTCTCTCTCTCTCTACCAAAAATATATAGTTATCGTGAAGTCCTGACGAGTATACAAACTTTGCCACAGTTCCCCTGAAAATGAACCTGACAAAGAAAACGGAGATGCACATTTTTCAACCTGTCCTTCCTCCCATTTTCAGAGGGGGTGTCTAATATAAAATGGAGAGGGAGGAGGAGGAGGAGGAGGAGGAGGAGGAGGAGGAGGAGGAGGAGGAGGAGGAGGAGGAGGAGGAGGAGGAGGAGGAGGAGGGGTGAAGAACAAGAATAAGAAGAGCAAGAACGAGTAGTAGTAGTAGTAATAATTGTAGTAGTAGTAGTAGTAGTAGTAGTAGTAGTAGTAGTAGTAGTAGTAGTAGTAGTAGTAGTAGTAGTAGTAGTAGTAGAGGAAAAAATAAGGGAAACAAACAAACAAATAATAGCAACAACAACAACAACAACAACAACGGGAGGAGGAGGAGGAGATGAAAATTGCTTCTTCCAACTAACACTAAAACAACTGGGAAAGAGAGAGAGAGAGAGAGAGAGAGAGAGAGAGAGAGAGAGAGAGAGAGAGAGAGAGAGAGAGAGAGAAATCACTGACAGATGGTAAGATACGTGGGTGTTAAAATGACAAATTGCTCTCTCTCTCTCTCTCTCTCTCTCTCTCTCTCTCTCTCTCTCTCTCTCTCTCTCTCTCTCTCTCTCTCTCTCAAAACTTAAAAACTCACAAAAACAAACAAGACAGGGCGCCATGTTTCTATACAACAACAACAACAACAACAACAACAACAACAACAACAACAAGAGAGAGAGAGAGAGAGAGAGAGAGAGAGAGAGAGAGAGAGAGAGAGAGAGAGAGAGAGAGAGAGAACGGAAATTAAAAGAAAAAAAGATAAAAAGATAAATGTGAAGAACTAATTTAATATCTTGAACAATGCATGGAGAGGAAGACAAGGGAGGAGGAGGAGGAGGAGGAGGAGGAGGAGGAGGAGGAGGAGGAGGAGGAGGAGGAGGAGGAGGAGGAGGAGGAGGAGGAGGAGAAGGAGGAGGAGGAAGATATTAAAAGCTTTAAATTAAATATTCTGCATACTCTTGAATCAATTTTAATCTCCTCCTCCTCCTCCTCCTCCTTTTCCTCCTCCTCCTTCTCCTCCTTAACCTCTTCCTCCTCGTCCTCTTCCCAATAGATAGCAGGAAATAAGGAGTCCCGTTACTCTCCTTCCTTCCTTTCCTCCTTCCTTCCTTCCTTCCCTCCTTCCTTCCTTCCTGCCGAGTAATGAAGGCTGTTTACCTATCACCCTCCTCCTCCTCCTCCTCCTCCTCCTCCTCCTCCTCCTCCTCCTTCTCCTCCTCCTCCATTTACTGCTACTTCCATAATAAGTTTTCCTGCTCCTCTTCCATCTTCTCATCTTCTTCCTCCTTCTCCTCCTCCTTCTCCTCTTCTTCTCCTCTTCTTCCTCCTCTTCTTCCTCTCCTAAAAATCTTTAACAGTAAGGTTCAATGTTCTAATTATTACATTTATCACTTACTTCCGCTCTCTCTCTCTCTCTCTCTCTCTCTCTCTCTCTCTCTCTCTCTCTCTCTCTCTCTCTCTCTCTCTCTCTCTCTCCCTAGCAAAAGAGATGAGTAAGTATAAAGCAACACTAAAAATAGGTAGGTGTAGGAGTTGAGAGAGAGAGAGAGAGAGAGAGAGAGAGAGAGAGAGAGAGAGAGAGAGAGAGAGAATACCAACGTACGTCACATAGCAGCTGCTTACAAGACCCTGCTCACTACCTTGGCTTCTCTCTCTCTCTCTCTCTCTCTCTCTCTCTCTCTCTCTCTCTCTCTCTCTCTCTCTCTCTCTCAAGAAAGAGCATTTAGTTTTATTTTTCTTCTCACTCATGACCTTTTCGCTCCTTCCTCCTCTTCTTCCTCCTCCTCCTCCTCCTCCTCTTCCTCCTACTCCTCCTCCTTGCCTTCCTTTTTCTTTTTCATCTTTTTCAACATTTTTTTTGCCAATTCTTCTCCTTTTTCTCTTTCTCTCCATTTATTTACTTATTTTTCTCTTTCTTTTTCTACATTATCATTTT
>NC_087182.1:3081254-3121254 GCF_035594125.1 Scylla paramamosain
CCTTGTGGATATGTGGCTATTATTTCCGCTTATAAATACTAGGAAATTAAAGTGTAATGACTAAGATATTTTACTCCGTTGATGAAATGTGCCAGTGGCTTATGGCAACTCCCCTGTGTACATGATGCTGCCCTCCAACAGAACATAGGCATGATCTCTTTCCGTCAATGCATTACGAGTATTCTCCAGTTATTCCTCCCCAGCATAGCTTCTATTGCTTCCATTCTTTGTAATTCCTCACAAGTCATTTTCTACATCAGTCTCTCTCACTATCTTCTTCCTCAGTAATATGTGGTCTCTAGACTCTTTGACTGGCTTCTCTTTTTTTTCTCTTTCGTATATATTAACAAAATAAGATAATAAAAAAAGTTACATTAAGAGAGAAATGCTACAAACTCAATAACGAAACATATCCTTTGCCTCTCCATTTCCAGATAAAATATGGATGCTGAGGTCATTGACTCCAAAAAAGAACCTTAGTGTTTACAAACTACGTAATTCAGAAGCAGTATAATCCTTCATCATCACCATTTCTACTTTTATACCCTTAATTCTGTCCGTCATGTTCATTTTGCCTCTGAATCAAATGTGAACCTCAGTTAATACATAAATAGAGTATTTTGGAAAATCTACTGAGGTATCTCCTTTAAATTCACCAGTGTCTAAACCTGTAATGCCTTAGAGATCATACAAAACTTCAAAGAATATATACAAACCATTCAATTTTGGAGGCAGTGTAACCAAAGAAACTGCCATGAGTCGCCACAAGTTATAAGCCTTTAAATAATCAAAACAACAGCATTTTCCTCAATACACAGCCAATAAAAGCTGATCTCACACATGTAGATGAACTAAAAGTAACACAATAAAGGTTTCCCGTCTTTCTTATCCTTTATTTCACCGTTAATTAAGGTAGTTTGAGGTAAAAAGATAATTTGTGGCATTGAGCAAACTAGCGGGTAACACGTCTACTCTACCAAATAACACGTCAGGCTTTTGAGAACACGGGGGAACTGTTTTGACAAGTACTGACAAGACAAGTACCATGATGCCGTAGAGGACTAAGTAAGTAATGGGCTGCCTTTGGTGATTACTGGGGTATGTGATTAATGACTTGTTGGGTAGCGTAATTCGTTTTTCCCTCCGATATTCCCTCATGCCCCTCGTGCTACTGGGGGCAGATTAACAGATAGGTGCGATAAATAGATGTAGGTATGATTAGGGTGTAATTGATTGGTGGAAGTGGGTAGTTACTGATGGTCTTTCCCTTGTTGGCTCATGATCTTGATGTTATTGGGGGTTTCTAAATGATACGTTAAGTTAGAGGATAGGTGTGAGAGGCGGATGTATGTCTATCTAGGTATGGTTCGCTATATATGAAATGTAATTGTTGTTCTATCATTTGACATTGCTTCATATCGTTACGGCAGATTTTGAGTTTTAAGTGGATTAAACTCTTACTGACAGGAATGATAGCTTGACTTCAGTATGTATATCAATTTATAGCTGCTACTTAAGAACTATTATGTTGACTTACTAGCTTTGGTGATTTTTTGGAAAGCTGCATCCCTCTTGTTCCTATTCATGTTTCCCTTGCCATTCCAAAGCTCTCTAATTTATTGACACTGGAGGTAGAGGCCATTATGTTGTGAGGGTAGTTTTCTTTTATCCAGCATGTTACTAGTCAGTGGAATGGAGCCTCAAAGAATTTCATACAGGTACAAGTAAGAGTAGTCATATGTGATCATCAAGACTTGAGTGATTTTTTTTTATGTGCTTCACCTGTTGTAGCACCACAGCGGTGACAGCACTGCTCTCCCACCAAGGAGACATAGCAGGATGTGAGGACAGCCCTTTCTAACTGTCTAACTGACTGGTGTGTTGGCATCTGAAAAATTATGCCAGTAAATAAAATATATATCTTACTAAAAATGTGATGCTAAATGTCAAGCATTTAGCAGAAGGTTAACAGGCAAGACTCGTCATTAGTTCATCTCAAGGAAAGTTAGGAGCGTTATCTTGTTTCTGTTCTTGAAGTCTTTCCCCACAACACAGTGGAGTGAAGGTCTCCAAGGTATCCCCCCAAAAAAATCTTGACTGACTGTCATGTCAATTTAACCAAAAGTGCTCATTAGGATTAATCATGATTTATATTTCAAGTACTCACAATCATCAGTGGTAGATGTGCTGAAAATCATACAGCTAAATACTAAAGCATCATGCTGTAGCATTTATCAACCAACCTGTTGGCAATGCTAACTGCCATATGAAGTCCTGCGAATCTTTCTGCATTTGCAGAGTATTTCTGCAGGCCAGTACTGCAGATTTTTAGAAGAGTTTGCTCCATTTCCACTTCATAACAGAACAGCACTGATCCACAGCAGCAAAAGTTGCAGTATGTGGAAATGCTGGCTGAAGTGACTGCTACTGATCATCCTCAACAAAGAGTACACATCAAGGGGCACACTGCCTCTCTCAGCCACCGCCTTCATGCATCACTGGTCTGTCCTAAACCCCTTCATCATTTTCAGGACGACCACCACCACCACCACCACCACCACCATGCCATTTTCTGGAAGGGATGCTGTGGTGCTGTGTGTGCTGGTGTGCTGTGTGCCACTGCAGTACTGGTTCACCAAGACCTCACCCTCCACCCCAGAACAACGATCAGCAGTGGTCTACCAGCTTGTGGAGCAGGCTCGGGCTTTTGCTGCCAGGTGGTTCACTATGGACTCGTGGAGGGAGTGGCTTCGGCAGATGTTCATCAAGCACATGGCTAATGGTATGGGTCTGGTCAAGTTTTCTAGTAGAAGTGCAGTAATATTTGCAAATTGTGGTACTAATTTCCTGTGTTGAATTTCAGTGCTACTTTAAACCTGTATATTATAAATTATTTGGCTTAACCTAAAATTTAAAAATCTTGAGAAAACACAGCAAAAGTTTGAGAATATTCAGCATCATATAACTCACTAACCAGCTGTAATATGTTGTATCATTCAGATATATTTTCAGAATACAGTACTATATACAATAAAAATGTATTTTAGCTACAGTGCTTAGCCAGGTATAACATGCACAGCCTCATGTTTGTATGTGTGTGGGAGTATATTTGCCCACCATTATTTACCTGGCTGTAGTATATATGGGTTGAGCTGCACTAGTATGCTCCTGTCTCCATATCTATGTTTGTCCAGAAAACAGTGATGGTCTTTATGGCAAGATGTCCTCTCAATGATACTTGTGCTAATGTTTTTAATTTAATGTTTCAGATTACAGTCAGTGGTATCTCCTGGATGATGACAAGCCACTAGGTGAGTGTCCCGCAGTGGAGGTGTGGCACTACCGCAGCCCTCACGGCACCTTCGGCATGTCTCCCAAGCCCCGCCTGGAGCACCCTAAGGAGGTGAAGTGGCGGATAGGGCAAGTGGTGAAGCATCATAGCTTTGGCTACAAGGGGGTTATTATTGGGTGGGACTTGAAGGCAAAGGTAAGTAGAATTTTCATAAGGATTTGCATTCATCTTTGTATTCACCTTTCTCAGATTCAAAGAACATGACAATAACTTCCAGCTGTGTTTTTTCAGGATATGTTACTCAACCGAATATTTTTTTCTTATTTGGTCATTTTGATTTTGTTTCACTTCATAAACTATATACAGCTTAATCTATCCAGGAACTGGTATAGATACTCTCATAGTCTTGTTTTCATAATGTCTTCTTTACACAGAGTGTGTAGTTGCTAAAATTAATGTAAGTAATGCCTAGACAATTTAACATGCATTTATGATGTTACTTATATTGTTATTAACTTCATCCTCAGGCACCCCAGGAGTGGATCTTAAGCCAACATAAGGAGAACTTGGTTAGTAAGTTTATTTGTTCATAATATAATCTATCTGTCTACTGTACACAAGGCTAACTTTCCTTTAACCCCTTGACTGCTATTTGGCACACGTTCCCTTAACTACCAATCACTCTGAGACATCTTTACTTGCCTATAGCCACCTCCAATCTTTAAACAGGATAGAAATTGCAAAATCTATTCTTTTTAATCCCCTCTTTCCTTGTAGATGCTTATAAGGATTTCATGCATTGCTTCTTGTGCCATTAATTATTTTGTATCACGATGAAAGAGTTAATGGGGACAACCAAAGCCAGATATCAGCACGAGGGTTCAGCGAGAACTTCCGCACCTCTTCCCTCTCTGCCTTGTATACCAACAGAGCAGGGAGTTCCAGTCCAAGTGATCTCTCGTGAATTTTGCTGCCGTTTTCATTCATGTCTTCTCAGTGTCACAGTACACAAGAAGTAGCACACAAGGAATAGGAATTGATTTCATTTTATCAAAGAGGCAGCACCCAAGAAAATAAGAGAAATTAATGTTATCAAGTGTTACTGAATGAGTACTGACATTCCTTGGATAGGAAAGGGAACTTTGCTTATGGAAAGGGAGAGTGAAATAAGTTTATGTTAGGCTCTAGTAATTGCATGTATTCTGTTTGTATTTCTTATATTATTTGTCTAATTTCTGATTGATTTGTGTGCAAGACATAAACATTATATTTTAATTTTAAACTGATTCAAGACATTAAAAGCTACTGTGTTGTATGACCAGATTCATTCAGAAATACTCTCCCTTTCTATTCAATCATAATGTCATAGTCATCTTGCTCCACTCATAACCAAGAGATGCAGCAAGGATCCCAAACAATGTAGAGACAGTATGGATGAGTCTTCCTTCACTCTGCCACCTCTGTTCACTTGGCATGGAACAGGCCAAGTACAGGTGTTGCCTTGCTGTCTGGTAGGCCAGCTGCTTTAATAATGATACCCTTGGTACTTGTGGAAAATAATTATAATGATATCTTTTCAGCACTGGCGGGATCAGCCCAACTACACTCTCCTTGTTGACACTGATGGGCGAAAGATTCCACAGATTGCTTATGTCCCTCAGGAGAACATTACTCCTCTCATTAATGAAGAGGTAAGAAGGTGCTGCCTTGCTCATGACAGTAATGCTTAGTTTCATGTACCATTGTGTTGAATTTCAATCACATATGGAGGATTATACATGAACTCAATAAATCTTTCATTGTATGGATATTATGAAGCAAGAAGGAAATCCTTAGTGAAAGGCACACATGGGAACGATAACCAGCAGGTCTTTTGCAGTTTAAAGGAACCATGACACAGAGTGCCTTGGGTTGCTATTCTTTCAAGTGGCATAATAACATTGCCCTCTCTCATGTAAGTGTTTTGCTAATGGAATACATGAATTACTTTGCATCACAGCTATGCACATCTGCTGCATTAGAGAGAAAGAAAAGCTGAAGATTTAATCCTTTTATCACGTCCATGATCATTTTACCTCATCTAATTTATGCTTAATAGTTGCTCAGGCAATATCATTTCCTTTTAGCACCTTATTGTTGTCGCATCACACTCAGAAACCAGTTCAGTAAAATTAAATTGCACATGCATTGCCTGGTGAGGTGTGAATGCAATGCTGCTGTGAGAGATGGCCCGGCAAACGAGTTGTCATGAATAAGATGGAGTGCATCGGTGGAGTAATGAGAAAAGGCAACTGTGGCAGCAGGGAGATACGAGGGTAGCAGGCAAAAGTATAATAATAAATAGTCTTCTTTGTTGACAGAATTCATACCAGTGTTCCACCTGTGATGTAGATGTTGATCGGTGCTTTTTATTCTGAGAAGCATCGATCGTTTCTTTTTAAGTAACACCTGATTTGTTTATGTAGAAAAGTAGTGATTGGTTCATGCTTTCTTCTCCAGTGACTATGTTTCAGTTCTAGGTAAAGTAACATGTGATTGTGTTTTCTATATAGAGAAGTAATGATTTTTGTTCTTCATGCTTTCCTTTCCAGTAACCCTCATATTTCTGTTCTAGGTGAAGCACCCTGACCTGCACCACTATTTTGATGACTTTGATGGCGCACAGTACATCCCGTGTCCGTGGCTGCGGGCCGTGTACCCGTCAGACTAGTGGTGCACAGCCTGCCGTTGGTTGTCGCCACCCACACTTTAACTTTGGTCTTTCACACGCACTGAATGTATGAATGGTATGTGCACAAGTGTTGCTAGTATGCTTATTTATGCAAGTTATATTTATTTTTCTAACATTTTCTTGGTTTGTGGGGTAAACTAGAGATGGGACAAAGGTATGTTAAATGTATTTTGTTTTCTTTTCAGCATAATATGGTCAGGGAAAAGAAATAGGGACTGGATAATCACTAACAATAAGAATGCATTTTTCTATAATCATGTGATGTAATGCATCTTGTGATTGGCAGGAAGCATGCACATGTGTGACACTGACACATCACCTCCATCACTAAAAAAGGATGGCAGGATAAAAGCAACAAGATTCCTATTACTGTATGTGGAAAAGATTTCAGTTTAATTCAGTATAATAATGAAGATTTTCATTACAAAGAATCATAGTGACTCAGGATCTGTACTCCTTCCAAACTGTTAATGGAAAATCAAATGACCTGAGCTCATGCAGTGCCACATTTATACACTGCAATATAAAAATCCTCCTGTTTTTCAGTAACTCAGCTTTGCTTTCCCCTTGTATTGTCATGCCCACTTTGGAGCATCATTAAAACATTGAAATATTTATCTAGGCCCAGGATGAATTGGCAATGAGAATTTTTCGCAAGAACCTTGGCAGGACACCCAAGGCGATACAGATCCGACATGTTGCCAGTCAAGTCGTAAGTCACCAAAACTCCAGTCAGTTTTAGGCAGCCTTGATTATCCTGTCTCCACACCTCCATTACCATTCCTGGTGTATGCATGTCAGTGATGTTTATTGGTTAAGAAATGTGGTTGGACAAACAGAAGACATTGACATTAGCATCATGACATAGTGGCTGTGATCCTGCCCTTGTAGACAGCACCTGCCTGGTGGCATAGCCAGTTAAGGCTGAGGTTGTGACATGGCTAAAGAATGTGTTGAAAACACAGAGTTTGATTCACAAACCAGTATTTCCATATTTTGTCAATATCATCTCATCACCAGCTCTTGGATAAAGTCTTGATAAGACTTACCAGCACATTCCTGAGTACTGCACAATAGATTCAACAGATACAAAAAGTATTATGTATAGGGACAGTATCAGGATGGTCAGTTTTTCTATCTAACCAAAGACGTGAAATAATGCATGATTTGTTATTTCACCATTTTGAAGAGGCTTGAGGATAAATCAGCACATCTTGAGAGTAAGCAGATATCCTCTGAAGGGTGTAGCCCTCCAGTCCCTCATGACATGTACACTTGTGACAACATGGGTTGAGCATTTCTGCCACCATGCCACACTGTTGTACTTTCTCAGTAAACCATCTCTTCCATACAACTTTCTTTGTGTGCTTCAGTATGTACCTCATAACTTTGTGACTCTTGCCATCACTTATTGTAGTGATTTTGTTGCACTATTCAACATGATGCCATAATATGCTTCTTGCATTATTGTGTTTAAAGATTTGCTTGCAATGTGAAGTCTGGAAAATCTATTGTTGGGAAGAGTATATTCAGTCATCATCAGCATCACCATCATCATTTTATCTCCATCATCATATTTGATACTACCTTTTGATAAGTGATCAAAGGGTTTAAATACTGTGATTTCAAACATTGCCAGTGGGACCACATGTCAAGGGGCAGTGGCATGCTTGGTGCAAGGTAAAAATCATGCAGGCCAGCCCTTTCATCACCAGGACAGAGGGTCTAGTTTGCACCCTTCACAGACTGCATGCCACACTGGGCTGTGCCTCACATTGTACTGAAGTGGCTTCCTGGTGAAAAGCTAGACCATTGTCAATAGTATGAAAGCTGGACTCACTACTAGATAAGGGATGGGGTCTCAAAGGCCAAGCAGGGATAGCCTCCCTAGCATTGCTGCACACCTAACAGGTTCAGTGATGGTTACTGGTCCATTAACTCACCACACCCTCCCCCACTGCATTCACCATCTTCCCTCAATCTTTGGTGCTGCTGAGAATCCATCATTTGTCAGGTTTTGTAAGGAGTTCGTCAGCACATCAGAGGACGTAAGGTTGAGGGAGGAAAGGTGAGCGCTGGAGGTGAGTGCCGGAGGTTACTTGACTTGTGGCCTTGCCTGTGTCTTGCAGACCATCACACCCTGCTCCACTTGATGCACTGTGGCCCTGAAGCACCACATCCAGTGGAGCACGGTGCCCTTCAGTGCCGCCAGATTTTATAAACTATAGATGTATTTATGTACTGTATTATCTATTGGTGGACTGAAATAAAGTATAACAGCATTGGTTACTTTTGATTTATTGCATCCCTTCATGTACATCTTTCCAATGCCTTCATTTTGAGCAGCATGGGAAGTAACCCTTTGCTGTCATCAGCTTGAAAACATCCACCCACACTCGGTTATTCCTTATAATGAGTCCATGTCACAAAACTTGCACATTATGTAGGTCACACTGCAGCCTTGCTGTAAGTGTAAAAATCTTTTTGGGGACAACTCTGACATGGCTGTAACAACTAGATTGTGCTGCATCTTGGATTTTTTCTAAGTTCAGCAAGCTCTGCACCATTCTCCCAATCGTGCGGTGGCTCAATCAGTAGAGCTTGTGTTAATACGTTGGTTTCCAGTGTGCCCTCTTGTATCTCTGTTGTTCTGCTAACAAGAGCTGTCTTTTTGATGACATATTAGGATGTCATTGAACATCATTTACTTCTGGCTAATATGTAAATTATTTTCACCCAATCATCACATGTATGCATGATGGCTGCAGCAGTCAGCCAGCTACCCTCAAGGGTACTCAGTGTCAGCCAAGTGCAGTGGACATAACTTTAAATACCAGGATTTTATTGTGCAGTTCAATAAGCAAGATGACTTGGGTGTACATTTCTCAAGATCACAAAGTGTTGAGCCAAAATCAATGTTGTGCTGAACATTTGGTGGTGCCAGCACCCCTGAGGATGAGGAAGAGGTCAGCCAATCACACTTTCCACTTCCTGTTAAGGTATATGGTTAGGTCAGGTTAGGTTAGTGTCCTTAAGGGAGTGTCCAAGGGGGAATGAAGCCCCACAGTTAGTTGAGATAATGTCCTTAAAGTGGGTATCCTTTCAGGTTAGGTTAGGCTAGAAATTTCCCGTTTTCAAAATATGACGGCTTATCATTATTAGACTTTTCGTGAATGTCAAAGTTTGGCTTCCCCCACCCTAAAAACCCTGCTTCCCCACCAGGTCCCCAAGCTTGTTTGAAAGATGAGGGGAAGGATGGGCTGATGAGGGGACAGACCTATTATAATTACTCCACTCTAACAAAAAGCATTTCACATGACACACCCATCCACATCTACACAAAGCACCCATGACATAATTAACCCACCAAACGCACCCCTAATATGAATAGCCACCCATATCCACACAACAAACCAGCTCAGTGAAAATGTTTACGTAACCCCTTATAAAACTTTGTCAGTGACTAACTAAAAGAGGCTCAGTATGTTTTTTGTTTACCTGTGAGAGGTTGACCTGTGTCCTCTTGTTTGTTCTTATGTCCAGTTTTACAGCCATACGCCATGCACCACCCCATGACAGCGCCTTTTTAATGGGAAGAGCAAGAGGAAATTCGAACTAAGCGCGGGTCTTGGGGGTTCAAAGATGGCGTATGAGTGTCGCCGCCCTCTGGTGGAGAAATTATGAGTTACATGGCTATTGCATACAGGCAGCATTTTCAGGATATTTGAGTTCCGTGTATGCATTATTTGTTGTCTGTTTTGTAGCTGAATAATCAAACGCCACTAAGGGCACAGTGGTCATATTTACTAGATTAGTAATATGGTTAGATTATGTTAATTTATTGTTTCTTGTCCTGTGTTCTACTTTATCTTCAACTATTATGCAAATCTATCATTACTGTTTTTTTTTATTTTTTAGCATGAAAACATTAATGATCTATTCGTTTGCCAATGTTTCCATCCTAAATTTTCCTTCAGTAACTATCATCACTGATTTTCTCTTGTTACGAAAACAATAATAATTTATTCATTTGTCTGTCTATATATCTATCCATCTTTCTTTCCATCTGCTATCTGTCTGTCTACTTACCTATCTACGTATACCACTACCTATCTGCCTATTTATGTTAAGTTTTTTACATAAACTAGATAAAGAGACGGGTGTTACGGGTACAGTTGGATTTTTTTTTTTTTTTTCACGCATACAATCACCTCTTTGTCTCAGGGAGAGCGACAAGGGACACAGGGAAGGGAGTAGGGGAAACCTTTGCTCTTATCTGATTCCCGGGCGTCGATGGAAACCAGCCGTGATGATAAGCCGGCACTTGGGATAGAAGTGGATCAAGAGTGGTTTACAATTCATATACACCAGGATTCCAGTGTTAAGTAACAGAGTAAACAGAGGGAGAAGAAGGAATCAAGGAAGGAAGTGACAGGAAAGGTCATTTTTCTCTCCCCTTCTTAAAAATTTCTATTTAACGGTATTTCAAGGTAAAAAAAAAATATTTATGAGAGAGAGAGAGAGAGAGAGAGAGAGAGAGAGAGAGAGAGAGAGAGAGAGAGAGAGAGAGAGTTTCCTAAAAAAAGAGAAAGAAAATTATTGGACAACGGAATGACAGGAAAGCAGATATCGCCTCCTCTTCCTTTCCTCTCTCTCTCTCTCTCTCTCTCTCTTGGTGACTGGCTACTGTTATGGAGCTGATCAGGAGTTATGTGGATGGTGTAGCAATCGTTATAATGTACATCTCTCTCTCTCTCTCTCTCTCTCTCTCTCTCTCTCTCTCTCTCTCTCTCTCTCTCTCTCTCAATGAGCTAACTGCAGTAGTGGTGGTGCGGGTGCGGCGACCCCCAAACACTGGCCTGAATTCTCGTATGCGTGTGTGTGTGTGTGTGTGTGACGGGAAGGAAAGTGGCGGCGCCGTGACGGTCTGTATGTAACTGTGTGTGTGTGTGTGTGTGTGTGTAATAAATCTAACACACCCAAGGATTGTGGTTGGATGTTTATAGTACATTCACTACCGCTACTCTCCCCTTTCTCTCTCTCCCTCTCCCTCTCAGCCTCAGTGGAGTTATTAGCAGTACAAACTCAGTAACTCTTCATATGTTCCCTTCTCCCCTGCCTTCCCTTCCCCTCTTGAGCCCATAACACGATGCTAACTTGGCTTCGTCACTTCATAATCACCACTTGCCAGCTCGGGGAAATCATAATATGAGTAGGAGACTGGAATAACAAATAAATAAGATTCTCATGATTATGAATAAAAGGAATAGGCTATGCGAGCGAAAATCTTCCTTCCTATTATGTTTCTTTATAATTATTTACCAATGCTATTAAGTGTTAGTCATGCCACGTGGTTACTGTTACCTGGTTCTCTTAGGTACTGTAACAGAGAGAAAGTATGAAGCTCTGAGTCATCCGATCTCCAAGGAACTTTTTTATTACTGCAGAGTCACGCAGCACCTCGAGGTTTCACGTTCAGACTTGTGACGTGAGGAAATGTGGGAAGGCGCAGCGGACAGCCTTGCCTTGCTGTATAATTGGGAATGTAAGCCCTGCAGGGTGGGGCATGCTTGTGGGGCTGCACTGGTTTGAGGAATGACTGCAGTAAATGGAAAGCTGTGTTCGCAGAATTTGATGTTTGGCAATCGATCAGATATTAGAGCCATTATTATTATTATTATTATTATTATTTATTAATTTTTTTATGGGTGTTGTTGTAAGGTAATGTAATTCAATCGAACACAAGCTAAAAATAATCAAATGAATACAAGTTGCAAATCACGAGGGAGGCAAAGAGAGGTGCATTGTCATCTGTAACTGAATAAAACAGTAAAACAAAAATATCTATGAAAGGTCCTTAGGGAAACGCCCTTATCAATCAGGTAGGCCTATGCTTTTGTCGCCATGGGTATGCCTCCTCGCTGATTACTTTCGATATATGGCAAATCGGTGTCAGCGCAGTGAGTACAAAGGAGGAGTGACAGGAGAGTGACATTGGAGGTCGGTGTTGTGTCAGCCGCAGACGACACGACCATTCAGCACCGCCATCTGTTGCCGTCTGCTGCTCCTTGTATTCCTCCGCCGGTTGATAAAACGGAAAATTAACCCACGAGTGATTCATATTATTTCTACTTGATATATTTGGAGATAAAATACACCAGATTTTTATTGGAGAAGGTATCGAAGGGGGAAAATCTTTTGTGGTGAGAAAAGGAACTAGTTTGCGTGTGAGCGGCGCAGCGGTCGTGACCACCTCGGGGGCAGGGAGTCACCGGCGGCCAGGCGAGACACATTTCCCTGTTTAAAACCCAAAATTCTACACCATGGATGAGGAATACGACTGCATCGTTCTGGGCACCGGCTTGAAGGTGAGCAGGACCCAACAGCGTCATTACATTCGCGGTATTCAGTGTTGAAATAGCGAAAAGTTGGCTTCGATCGTTGGTGGCTGGCAGACTGAAGCTTGACATTTGTGAGCCAGCTTCACCTCAACCCCAATTCTGCTTGCATTACTTAGTGTCTCACGATTCCACACCACTGAGGCATTCCTGGGCACCTGGAAAGACACGCCACATCACCACCAAACCCTGAAATATACCAGAAAACCTTAACTGAGAAATCTGATCAGCTGATGTCTCCACCCTCTTTCCTCCGCCCATTGTACACCCCCTCCCTGGTTACATTTTCGCCTCCAGGGTCTAGTAGGGGTGTATTCTATCCCCCGGGGTGTTGTACCAGGGCAGGTGTGAACGGTAGGTAGCTTAGGGTGCATAGGTTAGGTGAGGGTAATGAGTTGTTAATGAGAGGTGGTGTCGAGGGCTGTGTTAGAAAGGCCAGTATATTATCTCGATGTTTTGTGGTTTGTCTACGTGTCCCGTGTTTGGGCGTATTTTAGTGGGTTTTGCTAATTTACACGTGTTTTGGTGCGTATGGGTTGTTTTTTTTGGTGTGGATTGGTGTGAAAGGTTGTTATCGAGGTAGTTGTGATGATCCATGGGCTGTACATGTGGTCAGCTGGGTTGGCTGTGTAGTTCTTGGGTATCAGTTTTCAGTTTCGCGTTACCAGTGAATCTCCTGCCCACGGTGTGTGTTTCTGGGGATTTTTGGTGGTGTGTTTATTGATTTTCTTAATTTTTGATGTATGGAGACTTGGTTTGATAGGTTATAGGTTGTGTCTCTCTTTCCTGGCAGTTAAACACACAGATAACATCGATTTATTCATTTCAAGTCCATTGCTGTGTAGCGTAAGGTAATATTTGATTTGTAAAGGTCTAAATGAATGGGCTGTATGTTGTGTGTCATGTATTTTTCCATGGTCGTTATGTAACACTCACCACCTGGTTTTTCTGCATGTTTAAGCTAATTGTTTTATAAGATCAGTTAATAATTGGTGTATAGAGGTCTTGGTTGATGGGTTATGGACTGCTTGTTAGTTTGTTCCTCTTTTTCTAGTGTTGATAATAATATGTGCTTCATTCATTCATAATATACTTTTATAGGCCAGAAGGGTAATTGTTTTATAGGTTCATTTAATATTAGGTGTATAAAGGCCTTGATTGATGGGCTGTAGACTGCTTGTTAGTTTGCCTTTTCTGGCTGTGATATAACTTGCTTATTTCATTAATTTATTCACATCAACACACTTGCTATATAGGCCAAAAGGCTTATTGTATTTAAGGCTCAGTTAATATTGGGTATAGAGGCCTTGATTTATGGGCTGTAGACTGCTTGTTAGCTTCTCCTGCTTTCTGGCTTTGTTATAATGTCCTCACTTCATTAATTTATTCACAACATCAATGAGATTGCTATATAGGTAAAAAGTCATATATGATGCATGGAGATCTGAATGGATGAGGTACAGACAGTGTGCTAGTTTGTATTTTTCCTTGGTCATGGTCCAAACTGTATCATTGATTTATTCAGTGTTGCCTTGCAGACCAAAGTTTGAAAATGTTTCCTCAAAGTTTGTCCTGCATGTGCAGACTCAGATACTTTGACACTGCGGTATTAACTGTCAGAGTCTGCAGTGTTAGCCATCACAGCGCTGTCACCTCTTCATCTTTATCACCTTATATTTGCAGTAATTCATTGTAGGTGATGGATTAACCCATTGATTGCTATTTGCTATTGCTTTCCTGAATCACTAATCTTTCTTAGATGTCTTTACTTGTTCCACAGCTACCTTCAGCCTTTAAACTTGATAGAAATTGAAAAATCTGTTCTTTTTAATCTCTTTCTTGTAGATGCTTATAAAGATTTCATGCATTACTCCTGCTGCTGTTAATTTTGTATCACAGTGAAAGGGTTAAGCGATTGACTGACAGCTACTCAGGTGTGAGGGAGTAATGAAGACTGGAAATTATTGTTCTTCCCCAGTCTTATTTCTAGTCTCTTTCCTTCCAGATTTCCACATAAACTTTCTTGTGAAGGAGGAGAGAAATGCTCCATATTAAGTTAGGTCAGGGGTAATTAGTTAACTCCTAAACTCTATTGGAAGGGAGCTTGTTAGGGGAGCAGTCTAGATAGTTATCCCTGAACTTAACTAATGGAGATGAAGGATGTATGTGGAAGTGTGGAGAAGTATTTGAAAGTAATTCCACTAAAGTTTACATAAGTATCCCAAATTTTCTTTTGTTTTCAGAACCTAAATGTGGAGATTTAAAACAATAGGGCAGACTCATATTGAGGTGACAATGGTCTCAATATTGTGTGTTGAATCTTACTCCAGCTGGCTCAGAGGAAAATTTCTTTGTGGTGTGGTATATTGAACACTATTGTTTTCTTACTCTTCTCATTCAAATCACTTGTGTATAAATATGTATAATTAGCAGATTTCTACACACACACACACACACACACACACACACACACACACACACACACACACACACACACACACACACACACACACACACACACACACACTTTTTGCGACAAGACAGTATGTAGATTAGTTAATTTTATCTACATATTTTGTTAGTTGTGTGGCAAAATCATTTACAGTTCCCCAGAAAAAAATGCTTAAGATGTCATAGTAAAGGTGAACTTGGTGAACTTAATTTGGTCTTGTAAAAAAAACAGTTAGGTAAGAGCACACACACACACACACACACACACACACACACACCAGAGTTGCATACTAATGTCACATACAGATGCAGTAATACTCTGGGTTCAGCTTTGTATTTAAATATTCAGGCATGTGAAGGTCCTCTATAACCAATACTAACAGTAGGAAAATATAGCTAGTTAATTCTGCTCTAAATGTTTAAATGACTTTCTCAGTGTCTTCTAGCATCGCCTGAATTATTCTCTCTATTATTTCAGCATTTCTCAGTGACATTTGTGGGTATACTTTAGATTATTTTTCAGCCTTTGCTAGGTTTATTTCTGAATCACTTGACTATTAACTTAGCTATCTTTTTTTAGATCATTCACCTAACTATTGTCTTGTCCTTTTCTATAAACATTTCAAGGTGATGACTAGACTCCTTTTGCAGTCTATTCTAATGACATGTGCTTTTGGTCACTCTCTGGACTCCTTTCCCAGCCATTTGTAACATTTCAAGGTGATAACTAGACTTTTTTTGTAATCTTTTCTAATAACATGTTTTTTTTTGGATGATTCTCTGAACTCCTTCACATTCTTTTCTTTACTGGTGACACTCTAAATTCTCTTCTTAATCTTTCCTAGTGAGATATACACATTTTTTTTAATCATCTTAATTTCTTTCGTTTCCTTTTCTAGTAACACTGATAGGTGACTGTACACTACTTCCTCAACCCCCATTTTACACTCCTATCTTGTCACTTTCTTGTAACAGGTGACTCTACACTGTTTTCTCAGCCCATAGTCTACACTCCTTTCTCAGCCCTTACTACATTCCTTTCTTGTTCCTTTCTAGTAACAGGTGACTCTCTACACTATTTTCTTGGCCCTTTTTTAGTAACAGGTGACTCTCTACACTCCTTTCTCAGCCGTTACTACGTTCCTTCCTTGGCTAGTAACAGGTGACTATGTACACTCCTTTTTCCATCCTTACTACATTCCTTTCTTGTTCCTTCTAGTAACAGGTGACTCTCTACACTCCTTTCTCAGCCGTTACTACGTTCCTTTCTTGGCTAGTAACAGGTGACTATGTACACTCCTTTTTCAGCCCTTACTACATTCCTTTCTTGGCTCTTTGTAGTAACAGGTGACTCTCTACACTACTTTCTTGGCTCTTTTTTAGTAACAGGTGACTCTGTACACTCCTTTCTCAGCCCTTATTACATTCCTTTGGTCCTTTCAAGTAACAGGTGACTCTCTACACTCCTCAGCCCTTACTGCATTCCTTTCTTGGCTCTTTCTAGTAACAGGTGACTCTATGCTACTTTCTTGGCTCTTTTTTAGTAACAGATGACTCTCTACACTCCTTTCTCAGCCGTTACTGCATTCCTTTCTTGGCCCTTTCTAGTAACAGGTGACTCTCTATACTACTTTCTTGGCCCTTTTCTAGTAACAGGTGACTCTCTACACTACTTTCTCAGCCATTACTGCATTCCTTTCTTGGCTAGTAACAGGTGACTTTCTACACTTTTCTCAGCTCTTACCACATTCCTTTCTTGGCCCTTTCTAGTGACACTCCTGGATGATTCTCTAGGCCCTTCTCTGCCTTGGGTTTCTGTATAAATCTGGAAGAAAAATAAGGTGGGGAGAGACAAGATAATTATGAGTTTCAGGTTTCATACAACCATTAAAAGTTTTTCAACAATTGCTAACAGCTCTCAAAAGAAAGATCAATGTTTTATTGTTGTAACCATGTGGCTTTTGTTTTGCTGTGACATTTTTTTGTTTATTACATTTTGCTGTTATATAATATGTGCTTTAATGGAAGAGATTTAATTTAGTTTTATTTGATCACGTAATCCATGCACAGATGAAAAAAAAGTTAGTTTATTAATCATTGTAATCAGTGCACACAGGTGAGGAATGTTGCACTGTTTTATTTATCATGCAATCACCACAGAGAGATAAGGATCATTCCATTATTTCTGACATAATCACGTAATCTGTGCAGAGATGAGGAATGGTGTATTATTTAAGTTGTAAAACCTATCAGTGCATGACAGAGAGGAATGTTGAGTGGGAGGTAATGGAATGTTTGGAGTGATCTTGGTGGTTTGAAGTGGAGGAAAGTGGCCCTGTGTGGTGGCCTCTTTGTAAGGCTTCTGTGGAGACTGGACAATGCCTCTCTTACCTCATTGAATACAAATTGTCCTCAACATGAACACCCAACACACCCAACATGCTTATATATTACTGAATGTGAAGCCAGAGACAATGAGATTAATGCTTGATAAAAGTAAAGGGAAATGTGATTAACATTATCATTATGCGGTCTTCATTACACTTGTAAATTGTGCGGTATTTGTTCATTTTGTTTCCAATTTGATTTTGAGTTACATATATGTTTGTGTGTGTGTGTGTGTGTGTGTGTGTGTGTGTGTGTGTGTGTGTACACTTAGTAGAAAATATAGTATAGTGTGTTTTTTGTTTCCATATCTATGTTTATCTGTTTTCTCCTTTAGCTAATGTACATTTCCTTTTGTTTCTATACCGATATTTATCTGTTTTTCCTTTAGTTAATGTAGACTTCCTGTGTGCCACTTCTAGTTTATTCCAGGCACACAGGAGTGTGTGTGTGTGTGTGTGTGTGTGTGTGTGTGTGTGTGTGTGTGTGTGTGTGTGTGTGTGTGCACATACCACCTGAGGCAAGAAGCACACTCATTTCCTTGTCTTGGTGATGTTGGTCCCACAAAAAAACATGCATGCTTTTATATCACTTTCTCAAGAGAATTCCCTCATTTATTGCCAAGAATCACATGCTGCCTTAAGAGGAGGACCATGTGGCTTGAAGTAATAGAATCATTTACTTCAGATCACAAATTTCCTTTGGATTCTGCTTTCCATGTCTTATTGTTGAAGGTTTGGAGTTCTCTGCTCCAGCTTTTTACTTGGGAAGCCATGTGGGAGGGGAGTTACTGTTCTGTGTGTGTGTGTGTATGTGTGTGTGTGTCTTGGGGATAGAGTAGGTGTGCTTTAAGGAAGAACCTGTGTGCCTTTGTTTCTGTGAGGTGGAGTGGCATCCCTCCTCCTGATGCTCCTTTTTATTATTATGTAATGATAGGGCTTTTTCTGTGTTGTGTGTGGTAACAGTAAGCTGAAGAGAGGGAAGGATGGCAACTTTGAGGTGGTGTCTGGCAACCTTGAATGAGTCACTGGTGCTGGTGTGGAGTAAGTCATGCATGATCCTGCACATTGTCTGCTGCCTGCTCTCTAGAACACACACACACACACACACACACACACACACACACACACACACACACACACACACACACACACACACACACACACACACACACATGAAGTAGGTACACACAATATCATAACCTTAGTAATAATTATAAAGACCTTGTATCAGCTTTTTATCACTGTGTAAGAGAGAGAGATTGAGAGAGGAGGCAAAAAATGCATATATGTACCATAAAACAAATGTAAATGAATGTTTAAAAGTTACACTGGCAATGGTTTACTTGATTTTGCACAGCACCTGTCAAAAAATACCTGTGGTGGTTGTGATTCTAATCCTTTCATGAGAAGCAGCGTGCATAACTGAGTATCCCCTTGAATTACCTCATACCTGGTCACTCACCTCTGATGGATGCAAATCAATTTTACATACTTACGCCTTTATGGAAATTCAAGCTATCCTTCTCTTTTTGTAAGGTAAATTGCTAGTGTTCTTTATTATTATTATTATTATTATTTTCTGTGCTGGAAATATGTCTTATTGAGAAATGTATTTGGTGTTCTCCCAGAGGTCAGTGGCCTTTATGGAAATTTAAACTATCCTTCTCTCTTTGTAAGGTAAATTGCTAGTGCTTCTTTTTATGTATTATTATTTCTTTGTTTGAAAAATGTCTTATTGAGAAATGTATTTGGTGTTGTCCCAGAGGTCAGTGGCCTGGTCAGAGGTAATTGAAGGGGATACTCAGCTATATTGCTACTCATGAATGCCACTCATGAAGGTTTGCACTGCATGACCCATTGTTGTGCCATCTCAGATCACATCCATCAGCCAATCTCATGAAATGCTCGGCATCACAGTCCTGTTGAGGTGTTTTGGCGCGTGTTGCACTGAATTTTTTAAACGTTTTGCTGTGTCAGTTTTATTTATTCATTTTTATGCTCTGAGATAACTGGATTTTTAGTCATAATACCTTACTGTTTTGCTTCCTTATTCTTTTGCTATTTTGAGGATCTGATCTTGTTCAATGCTAGGTATAATTAACTGTGCATTATTTCATATTGATTATCTATAACACAGGATTGCATTGTTGGATTTGAAAGAGAGGCTGGGAGTTATAGAAGCATGGAGTGTTGATAGATGATGTGGACAAGTGTACATAACAACTTAATGATCATTCCTTCAGGTATCTTGATGAAAAAATGTGAGGATGTATATGCAGAGATGTCATGCAGTCCTATGTATATATAAGGATGCAGTCAATTACTTGAGTTTATTGGGCTTAGCAGGACTATGAAGAGATGATTAGAGGGCTGTTACCTTTTTTTTTTTTTTTTTTTTTTTTTTTTTTCCTCCTGCGACTCCCTGCCAAGGCACCCCAAGCCAGTGTGATGCGGTGCCTGGCTTAACCCTCCCCCTTAACTGATGGAGGGGTTGTTTTTATGCTGCAGTGAAAACATAAAGGTTGCTGACACTGATGATGATGATAGTGTAGTTTACCTGATCTTATGGATTGCTATTGAATGAGGTTGGAAGTGAATAGTTATTATCAGAAGTCTGTTGTGCCACATTTCTTTCTATTGTGTTTAATGTCTTGTTTCAATCTCAAGTCCTCTGATATATGAAGAATCCATCAGTTATCAGGTATTATAAAGAGAATGGCACCTGATCAGAGAACTTAACTCTTTCACTCCAATGCAAGTTTTCCTCTTTTAACACGTATAACATTTTTTCAGCATTCTTTTTGCACTAAGCTCTTGTAAATATTTCTGCAGCATAAGATAAAAAATAACCCCTTTTCTCTCATCTCTCTTGTGTCTCAGTGCAAGAAATTAATGAAGTGTTAGTAAGAGTAAGGAATGATAACTGTAGCATTAAAAGGGTGAAGACTGAACAAAAATACAAAAACAAAGTGGAGATTGTAGGTGTTTTCTGGCCATAACTATAACATGCTTGAGGATATAGTGGGTACAGAAACTACTTTGCTTCCTAGATTAACTCAACTGTATTCTGTTGATGCCATGATTAACCTACCCGTGTTCTGTGACCTGACAAGAGTGGCGTCATTGCAGGAATGTATCATATCCGGGATGCTGTCGGTGTCGGGGAAGAAGGTGCTCCACATGGACCGCAACAAGTACTATGGTGGAGAGAGTGCCTCCATCACCCCGCTGGAGGACCTCTTCACCAAGTTCAACCTTCCTTCCCCAGAGGAGACTTACGGCCGCACCAGGTAAGATGTCTGTTGGTGGTGATGGTGGTTCAATGTGTTGCTGTTGATGTTGATAGTGAGCTTTTTGTGTTGATGGTGGATTGTCCTGCTCCTCTTCCTGATCTTGGCCTTGTCTTGGTGTGCAGCAGCCATTCACTTGACCACACACAGTTACATTGATAAATCATTTGAATAAAGGAGCAACTACTAGATGCATTGGTTCCTTTTTGTTGCTCTTGGCCGGTGCCCTTCTTACACGGGGAAAAAAAAAAGATATGTTGGTGCTTATTTCTATGTTTAACAGACTCTGTTGAAAATTATTAGCATTTTTAAGAATATTTTTATGACTTCTGTCCTTGTTTAATTGAATATTCATAAGGAAAACAGACAAAGGAAGAGGCTAGAAATACATTTTTTTTTTTTCTGCGACTCCCTGCCAAGACACCCCAAGCCAGTGTGATGCGGAGCCTGGCTTAACCCTTCCCCTTAACTGATGGAGGGGTTGTTTTTATGCTGTAGTGAAAACATAAAGGTTGCTGACACTGATGATGATGATAGTGTAGTCTCTAGTTAGTCATGACCTCTTATAACCTCAAAGTGGCTGGGAGAGTAGTGTTACAACAGAGATACAACCATGGCTGAGTTGCTGGGGTCTATTGTTGAGGAGTGAAGAAATGTTGCTTTTTATCTGTAAACGGAAACTGGGCAGGGAATGTAGAAATGTGAAGAGACAATGGTCACTTACTTCCCTGAAACGTTAAATTAAAAAGGATTCCAATTTACTCCTCTTTGTTATCATCATTGTATTGAAAGCTTGAGTAATTGCATAAATATCAAAGGCTCCATTGTAGAGGGAATAATACTGTACTGCTTTTTATGCCAGATGCAGAAGTGATTGCTGCCAAAATCTTGATGTGGGGAGTTTGATTCTGTCATTTATTTATTTTTCATTTTTTTATTTATTTTATTTTTTGTAACTTTTAGGTCTCATGTATGTTGTTTTATTTATTTATCTAATTATTTGATTTTTGTTCACTGATGTCAAGAGTTTGATTCACAATGATGGCAATGAAGACCATACGTTAGAAATGTTGATGATTGGATAGTGGTGGTGGTGGTGACAACGACAGTGATGGTGGTGGTGATGATAAGAAGGAGGAGGATGCCCTCACAAGTGATAATAATAAGAAAAGTTATCATTATATTAGTGAAGAGAGACATAAACATAATGGCATCTTATCTGGTAGACCTGACCTGTGTATGCCTTTATCTGATATTAATTAACACTGGCAGGGAAGCAGGTGGTGTTTGAAGACTTGAATGAAAGCCATAACTGACGCTGTCCATTTTTAGCATGAATATCAGATACATTTAGTCAAAGCTATTTATATTAGTTGCCTTATTCACCCCTCAGGAAATTCCCTCAAGGGGTGGACATAGCTAAAAAATTTTCCCCTGCTCTGGTATTTCCTTACTGTGAAAGCATTGACTGTTCAACGTGCAGTGCTATACAAGGAAAAGTATGCACTACTGGCAGGTATCAAGGGATCACAATTGTACAGTCACAGCCAAAAGTTTGTTCACATGCCATATTCTTTTCCACAAATTAATAATTTCATCTCAACCATAAGTCCTCTGAAAACCTGAGAAGTGAATCAGTTCCAAGATCAGGGGACGTAAGACTGAAGGAACACGCTAAACACAGTGTAGTGAGAGCCTCAGATTACAGGACTTCTGGCTGTGACTGAAGGAACATATTGACTTTATGTTGTGGTCTGACAGGGAAGCATCTCAGTCTTCAGTATTGCACACCTTTGTAGAGCCACTATCACATGTGGTTACGTGCTAGGGAAGTGTGTACAGGAGAGATGTGAGGGGAATCAGGACCTTTATAAACCTATTTAATGTACAGCATATAGTGTTGTGCTAGGAGGAAGTGTTTACAGGCAAGGGAGGCGTGATAAGTTGAGCTCATCGTGTTCCCTTATCTTGTTAGCTCTTGCCACATTATTGTATTGACGGTTATCTTTTAGTTCCCTTATCTTGGACATTGTATAGCTGAACTACGCTGTCATGTGAGGCCATGCCGGGTGAACACAGGGACTCTCTCTCTCTCTCTCTCTCTCTCTCTCTCTCTCTCTCTCTCTCTCTCTCTCTCTCTCTCTCTCTCTCTCTCTCTCTCTCTCTCTCTCTCTCTCTCTCTCTCTCTCTCTCTCTCTCTCTCTCTCTCTCTCTCTGAAATGGAAATAAAAAACAAAAGTCAGATATGTTTATATCCTAATTTGTTCCAGCATTGTGGTGAACATGGTCATAGTTTTAATTTTGCTTCCATATGCCTGACTAATAAATTTTAATGATAGGTATTGGGGTACTGACTAGATGGATTTCTGAATTTCTATATGTATTAATCTTTTCTAGAAATAATGTGAACCTGTCTCCTCTTTCTATATTGATGTTCTTTCACCACCTCTGATAAATATTTTTTTCTGATGTTCCCCCCCTCCCCTCTTTTTTTTGGAAGAGAAGTTTGTGTGCATGGCATTCATATTGGCTCCCATTGCAGGGATTGGAATGTTGACCTTATCCCCAAGTTTCTGATGGCTAACGGCCAGTTGGTGAAGCTGCTGATCCACACTGGCGTCACACGTTACCTGGAGTTCAAGTCAATTGAGGGCAGTTATGTATATAAGGGAAACAAGATCTCTAAAGTTCCTGCTGATGAGAAGGAAGCCCTGACATCAGGTAGGGTCTCTCTCTCTCTCTCTCTCTCTCTCTCTCTCTCTCTCTCTCTCTCTCTCTCTCTCTCTCTCTCTCTCTCTCTCTCTCTCTCTCTCTCTCTCTCTCTCTCTCTCTCTCTCTCTCTCTCTCTCTCTCTCTCTCTCTCTCTCTCTCTCTCTCTCTCTCTCTCTCTCTTGTGTATCTCCAAGCTTGGTTTGAGAAAGAGTAATCTATGAAAGCTTAGATCAGCATTTAATTGTTGGAGTTACCATGTTACCATTTATCATGCATATGTACAGCAAAGTGTAGCCATTAAGTTATGTAACAGTGTATTTAGCCTGAAAATAATGAAGACAGCTGCACCACTTATGAAAATATTTATCAGTTACTCTGTTTGGCCAGAAGAATGAATGTAGCTAACAACATAGTGACTAACACAACTTTTGTGCCACAGATCTGATGGGGATGTTTGAGAAGCGGAGGTTCAAAAACTTCCTAGTGTTTGCCCAGGACTACAAAGATGACGACCCCAGCACCTGGAAAGCCATCCCAGGGTTTGACCCCAAGACCACCACCATGAGTGCGGTGTTTGCTCACTACAACCTGGATAAGCACACCATTGACTTCACCGGACATGCTTTGGCACTCTACAGGTAATGCTGGTGTATGATGGCTGTAGCTCCTTTCATTTCATATAATATCCTCAGTTACCTTGTTACATTTTCCAGCTTCATACAATGCTGATGGCATCACTGCGCTTTTTTATATGATCCATTCCGTGCATTCCTGGCATATTTTAAAGTCTACCTTCTCAACAACTTATTGTTCAAAACTACAGTCTTACCATCTACCATCCTTCACTTGTATTCATGTCAGAAAAAATAGTCGTGTGTCTACAGACACATGCTGAATTTGTAGCTTTGTCAAGTCTTGTGGTTAGTCATTACTAATGTAATCCTTCCACAGGGATGATGACTACTTGGCCAAGCCAGCAGGAGACACCCTGAAGAGAATTAAGCTGTACAGTGATTCCCTTGCCCGCTATGGCAAGTCTCCCTACCTCTATCCTCTCTATGGTCTCGGGGAGCTTCCTCAGGGCTTTGCCCGGTGAGTCTCGCTTGTCATCTGTTTTGCCACACTTACAATATGTCTCTTGAAATTTGGAGAGTTGAATATCTCTCATTGATTTTCCAAGTGCATAAATTATGACCTTAAATACTGATTATATGGTGAGTTCATTGAATCAGAACGGCAGCAATCATGATTATCACCTGAAATTTGAATTTCATTTAGAACATTTAAACCTGTTAAGAGCCAAAGTACTTTATTGAGTTTTTGTAAAGTTGCTTTATATAATATTTTATGGCCTAAGGATTATGTGACATACATTTCAAGGTGATCTTTAACTTATTAATAAGTGTTGTGAAATGTTATTAACTTATTCTATCAAGTAAAGACATTTTTGTATTATAGAGGTAATAATTTGATTTCAAAGTTTGTTTGTGAAAATTTATGTAGTTAAAGTGCCTTTTCTCCAAAAGCAAAAATGTGTGTTAGGTGCTTGTATTTTTCCAGCAGATTGAAATAAGGTATTTTTCCAGCAGATTGAAATAAGATATTTTTCCAGCAGATTGAAATAATATTTGCCCTGTCTTCCTTTAGGTTGTCTGCCATCTATGGTGGCACCTATATGTTAGACAAACCAATAGATGAGATTGTCCTGGAGGGAGGCAAGGTGGTGGGCGTGCGGTCAGGGAACGAGACCGCAAAGTGCAAGCAGGTGTATTGTGATCCAAGTTATGTACCTGAAAGAGTGGAAAAGGTAAGCACATCGTTTTATCTTCAGTTTGATAAAGCAAAAAACAACGTAAACTTCTTTCAAATGCTAAAATTATTTATTCCTAAGCAAATAAATATTCTGGCATAATAGAAATCTGGAAAAATGTGATCTTTGCTTGATGTGCAAAATACTTCTAGTGATTCATGAAAGTAACATAATAAAAATTTGTCTGTTTCCCAGCATTGTTTAACATTAGTGTAACATTAATTGCAGGTTGGACAGGTGGTGCGAGCCATCTGCCTCATGGACCACCCCATCAGCAACACCAAGGATGCTCTCTCCACACAGATCATTATCCCACAGAAGCAAGTGAACAGGAATTCCGGTAAGTTGTTGAAAGGATTGTCTTATGAATCATCTCACCAACAGTAAGAAGACAAAAAGGTTTCCAGTCAAAGAAATATCCTCATGTATAAAAAGGAGGAGCTTCTGTCTATCTCTTTATCTCATGCCATTTCTTAGAAGGATGGAGAGCTCTGATCCAAAAATATTCATGTTATTCCTTTTATTACATTTCCACATTGCATTCTGTTACTGTCTTACTCTTAGAGAGAGAGAGAGAGAGAGAGAGAGAGAGAGAGAGAGAGAGAGAGAGAGAAATGTAAATAGAGGATATTAACCCCCCCCTGCCACAAAGTCGACTGATCATCTCATTACCTCATTATTTTCTCCACTGCCTCTATTTGCAATACACGTTTAGTAATACATTCTCTCTTCTCCTTGGCAGATATCTATGTGTCGCTGGTCTCCTACACACACCAGGTGGCTGCGAAGGGATGGTTTATTGCCATGGTCAGCACCACTGTGGAGACTGACAACCCTGAGGCAGAGATTGGTCCTGGCCTTACCCTTCTGGGACCCATCAAGCAGAAGTAAGTACTGCTCTCCAATGACTAATAAGAGAAAAGGAAGTAGCTCATCTTACCTTGGATTTATGGCTGTGTTTTCAGTGGGAACATTTGGCAGTTGTTTGGGAGAATGACTTCAGGCAAGATTGTCATGCAATTCATTCTGTGAAGCACCTTTTTATTTTCATCTAAAACAGCATTTCATAGAGTTGACTTTTTCTTGTATGTTCTGAATCAAAGGGAAAACAGTTACTTTAGTGATCTGGTTGTGAGTCTTGGAGATAATGTGGTGTTCTTTGCCCTGCACAGGTTTGTTACAGTGTCCCCCATCTACAAGCCTCTGAACGACGGCGTGGAGAACCAGATCTTCATCTCTGAGTCGTATGACGCAACCTCCCACTTCGAGACAACGTGTTTGGACGTCCTCTCCATTTACCGCCGAGGCACCGGGGAAGACTTCGACTTCAGCAAGGTGAAGCACAACCTTGGGGACGAAGACATGTAAACAAGTCACATTGCACCTGGCTGGTCGGTGCTTGGGGGTCATGCAGCCTCAGTCTCTTCAACAGGATGCGACCATCATCTCCATATCTCGCGCTGCCTTCCTTGCATTACTAGCTGCAGTGTGGCCTCCAGATTGTGAACTTTGTTTTGTTTCCCTGAATTGCTTCATGAAGTCACCACCACCAGAGTTGTTTTTTCCCACAAGTTTATACCAAAGTATGGTAATATTTGATGAATAGTTTTAATTTTTTATTACTATATTGGAGATGAATTTGTAATTAATGTTGTGAATATACATGAAGTGTAGAGAATGGTATCTAGTGAGTTCTGATGATTTGAGGCTGCTTTAATGCTGTTAGTTCACTCTGCTATTTACCTGCTCCCTGGAAACCTTGAGAGAAACTGCCACAACTGTAATAGGTTGGCATTATCAGTGTGTAGTAGATGACTTTAAAGGGGCGTTTTTAGTATTAAATTGATGTTGATAATTGTTGTGCGGTTAATGACTATTGAACGTGGCAGGCAGTAGCATGAGAAAAAATTTAGTGAAAAGAATGAAGCAGTCTTTTTGTAAAGATTTGTATGGCATTGAGATATTGGAGCTAAATTTAGTATGTATGTGACCTTGAACCTTGTGTTATATCACATTCCTCAGTCTAAACCTTATGTATGCATGTATAATCCATTGTAGGCATATGAACTTCTCTTGGGCATAAATTCAGAGATTACTGATAGTTTATGACTTGTGACTTTGGGGTGGACTAGTTTCTTTTATATAAGAAAAAGCTGTGTTAAATATTCTCTAAGGTGAAGAACCTTGTATGGCTTGCACAGAACTGCAATTCGTATGCCTCACGATACGTTGACCAACACTTGTCATTACTTGCATCGCTCAAGTATCACGGGATCAGCATGCTCGAGATTGTACTACTGTGTTTGATCACTGGGTCTATGATTTGGTATCTAATCCGGCTGGCATGTGTTCTTGTTTTTGTACCGTACTTTATGCTAAAATTTGCTGGTCACCTTTTGCACTGCTTTCCATCATTGGGATATTCAAGTTGTCCGACTACCTTGACATCTGTATGCTTTCATATGTAAGTCATTCCAGGTTAAAGGATAACACCATATACTTTTTCAGTCTCCTTTCAACACTCCTAGATGCTCAGTATCCCAGGTTCAAGGGATGAGAAACATCCATATCTGTGGTCCAAAAGTTGAATATAACAGCCACATGAAGGAAGGCAAGGAGGGCAAGGGGAGCATGGATGTAGCTTGCAGATGTAGAAGAGAAGATTACAAATGCATGTAAAGGAAGTAGTGGCTGGATGGTCTGTTTTGACCTTTGCAAGTATAGATATTGATTCATCAATAGTTGTGAATTATTCCAAGGCACTGACCTATATTCACAAGAAGTGTATTGTATCTTGTTGAACAGTGTAGAATATTCAGAGTGGTAACATTGGATGGCAGGCATTGATATCCTTGTCTTAGGCTGTCTGGTGGCATCCTCTCGTGGTTCATTAATAAGCCCTTCACTGTGAAAAGAGCAGATTAAGAAGCCCAGGTGCATACTATTGATTACTACCAGAAAAAGAGGGCATTTATACACATTTTTGTCGTTCATATCAGTAGGTAACAGTAAGCTATTGCTCAATAACATGTGGGAAAAGGAAAGATGAATGTTACAAGGTGTAGGTGAACCGCTGCCGCGTGATTGTAAGTTAACAGTAAGATCACAGTGTTCTGTTCCTCCCTTCCTTGGTTCTCCAACTTTTCTTCTGTCCATTTTGAAACACCAAGGATGTGAACAGGAAGTCACACACAACCCGAGGCTGACCTTTGCAACAATGTTTCGTCTTTAAAAGTCCTGAAAATAACATCCAAAAGGCAACGTAGTGCGAAAAGTTTTGTTTTTAGTATCAGTCCTTGTCAAGGTTGGATTGAAAGGAAAGAAAATAATGCAGCACAAATGAAATAGTAATGTTCATTTCAGAATACCATTTTCTCCACATAGTTTGATAACAGTCGTGATAATAAATAAGTCGCAAGAGTAATAGATTAACTAAGGAGCTCCTTGCTTTACCTGGCCGCTGTGCCGCACCTGAGTCACGCTAACACGCTTCATGCACCACCTCACCACCACCACCACCACCACATTCCTGCCGCTAATGAATAACCGGCCAGGCACGACAGGAAGACGTCTGGTAACTCCTTGAATCGCCGCTGACACAAAACGTTGTAATGTATCGAGGAAGTGACGTAAGAAACTCGCGTTGCCAGTGCATGAAATATTTACTAGGATTTGTGCATGATCCCGCTGGTAGAATAATAACGTAAAGTAAGTTTTTTAAGCTGAGTGGTAGTATCATGTACTAAGCTGCACGAACAAAGACGGGAGTATGTCACGCTGAATTGAGTGGAATCTGAGACACGCGGGCTATGAGTCACGCGGGCTCAGGTGAGGTGGCCTGGTAGTGGTGGCGGTGGTGATCTGCCCGGTGACGCCTGGCACCTGCTGTACTTCCCTCCACCGCCTCGTGTAGTGTTCCCCGTGAGCCGCAAGATAACATGACTGTCGCGATAAGGAAATTTGTGATTAGATAAGACCATTGTTTTAACTTCGCATTCGTGTTTGTGAGACTGAAAAAACGTGCAATGAAAAGTTAATACGTGCAATGTTGGTGCAACTTGCGTTTGTAGAGGCGAAAATCTAACCGATACCTCTCGTCAATACCGAACACGGAGACCTAATATAAGGTAAGAAGACGATAATATTACTCAAGGGACGCTGAACTCCTGGGAAACTATTCGTGACTGTAGTGATTGTGATATCGTAGGTAGTGGCGTGTAGGGGGGTTAATAGTGCGTGTCTACGGAGTTTGTGTGTGAGGGACATTACCGATACCACATGGGGAGGGAGTAGAGTGGAGGAGGACTGGGTAATATTGACGCAACGAGCACACACAGACCCCACGTAGTCATCATCATGGAGGTACACATTCCACATCAGTCAGTCTCACAACAACACACCTCAACTGCTTGCAGTGATCATAGCCTCACATTCCCTTAGCGGCTTCCTTTCCTGTTTGCATGAGACTTAACAAATCTGCGCTTGACCAGCATTGCATCGGGACCTCCTTAGATCAGAGTAGTGTTGTCATTAGTTAGGTGTTCGTTGCCCTGACGACCACCCGCTTCCCTGACAAGTGTGCGGCAGCAGCTGGCTACCTCACCTTACTTCCTAACACGCTCTTAGAAACACTGACCTTGGCCCGCATTTTTAAACACTGCGCAGTCTTGGCCCTAGTTTTTAATACGCTGAAATAGATGTTATTGGCTTTTTAATGAATGTTTTTCATGATTAGTGATAGTTTTAATAAATTCTGCATCGATAATGAGAAAAAGAGATCAGTAAAAAATCTGACATATAGTTTGTGAGCTCTGGAAAGAAAAAAAGAGGGCCGTATTAGATAAGTGTTTAAGAATACGGGTCCGTGACTTCTTCCCTCTCTCTCGTAACCGTAACCTAACTACATGGTCTTACCTGGCTTATGGGGGCTCCTTGATCACATTTTTTTATCACTTCTACCTGAGCTAAGTAAAGATAAAGCGTTTTCTCTTCTCGACTCTTGTAAAGTTTACCAATTGCTGTTAATGGAAAGATGCAATAAAGAAATCATACTAATACAACAAATCTTATTCATTTCTTCACCTGTTCGTGTCTCTGTTTCTTACCACCAGTATGCGTCATCACAACTTCCTGTTTTCTCCACACTGGTCACGTTTTCTTCCGGAGGCAGGCATGGCGGGGCTGCGGGCGTGGGTGGTGGTGCTGGTATGGGTGGTGTGCCTCACCAGACACGCCCACGGCCAGCTAGGGGTGTGGGACGTGGAGGAAGACACAGAGAGATTTGACACGCCGAACGCCACAACCAGTCAGCCGTTGCCAGACACATACTGGGAAAGTGAAGGTGAGTGTGAGTCAGAGGTCATGTACTCAAACACTCTTGGTTCTCATAAGGACTATTTTCAAAGACCACAGTGATGTTCAGCCCTGTTCTCGTGTTTTTTGTTTTTTTACTTTCTTCACTACAACAAGTCAGCTGCTGCCAGACACACACGTGGAAGGAAGAGGTGAGTATGAGTCAGAGGTCATGTACTCAAACACTCTTGGTTCTCATAAGGACTATTTTCAAAGACCACAGTGATGTTCAGTCCCGTTCTCGTGTTTTTTTTTTTTTTCTTTTTTTTTTTTACTACAAGTCAGCTGCTGCCAGACACACACATGGAAGGAACAGGTGAGTATGAGTCAGAGGTCATATATTCAAACACTCTTGGTTCTCATAAGGACTGTTTTCAAAGGCCACATAGATGATTAATCCGGTCTTAATGTGTTTATTTATTTATTTTTTTCATTACAAGTCAGTTGCTGCCGGACACACACACACACACACACACACACACACACACACACACACACACACACACACACACACACACACACACACACACACACACACACACACGATGAGGGAAGAGGTGAGAATGGGTCAAAATGTATATAGTAAAATATTCCTGGTTTTCATAAGTACTATTTTCAAAGACCACAGAGATGATTAGTCAGGTTTTCATTGTGTTCCCATTATCGTTGCTGCATCATCATAAAATTATCATGAGAATTAATAAAACATCACTAAAACTTCCATAACTTTAATTGGAAGCTGTTAAAAAATTGTCGAAGCAAGACGTGAAAATATTTGAGAATCTTGTCCAGTTTTCAAAAGCCACAGGAGTGATTAGATGGATTCTTTGTAGTTTTTTTTTTTAATCTTTTTTCTTATATGATGCAAAATACTTATGAAATTATCACTTGAAAACCCCTATATCAACTTCAATTACATCCTGCTAAAAAGGAAAGGTGATGTAAAACGTTCTAGTTGTTAGTAGCGTCTATCGAAAGTATATTCAGTAGAAGATTACACTTGAGTATTATATAAAAAAAACAAAGAGAAACCAAAGTAATCGAAGAGTTAAAATACATAAATAAATTAATAAATAAAAGAAAGAAGGAAAAAGAAAGAAAGAAAGAAAGAATTAGAACAAAATATTAACTAAAGCACGTATTTATTTCTTAACCCGATGAATGGAGCCCAAGTAGACACAATCAACCTCTATTCTACTACAGGCAAGTGGGGAGATGGCGCGGCGGGACGAGGAGAGAGCGGCCTGGTGGTGAGGGGGAGGGAGAGGAGGTGGCGGCCGCTGCTCGATACCTACCAAGGGTGCTACGACGGGCAGGTGTTTAACGGGACCCTCATGTACGTGAATCTGACACAGGTGAGTGCCAGAGAGAGAGAGAGAGAGAGAGAGAGAGAGAGAGAGAGAGAGAGAGAGAGAGAGAGAGAGAGAGAGGGGTGCGTAAAGAGAAAGAAAGAAAGGATACGAAAGAAGGGAATAATGATATAATAGGTATTCAGATAAATGAGATGAATAGATAAATGCACAAATAGATAAATAGATAGATAAATAGATAGTTTGAATGATAGAGTATACCTGCAAGTTTTAGAGAGATAAAAAAAAAAAAAAATCGAACACTGTATTTCAAAACATCAAACATCTTATATTTTAAAACGAACAGAAATGAAAAAAAAGAATCAACTCCACACAGGTGATGGATAACAATCAACTGGAGGGCGTGGAACAGGCGTGCTTCCACATGTGCAGCAACAAAAAGCCCCTCTCCTCTATGTACATCGCCGTCAGCCCCGCCGTCAGTAGTGGGATGGATGGCTGCGGCTGTCAGGAAGCACGGTATCCTGATAATGAGGTAAGAAATTTAACTGTTTACTTTTTTTTTCTTTTTTTTTTTTATGGATGTAAGAATTCGGGAAGTTATGTGTTTGATAATATGTCTTGAATGTCCTTTGGGTTCTAATAATAAACTAATTTTTTTTTCTATTTTATCAACTTATTTTTTTTATTTATTTTTTCTTCATGACTACAATGATTAGGAAAGTTATGTATCCGATGATTTGTGTCTAGTGTCTTGTAGGGGAAAACAAAAGTGTTGTTAGCATTGTTCCCTATCGAAGTCGGAACTGTAAAATAAATAAATAAGGTAAATGAAATAGAGGTAAATAAGATAAAAGTAAATAATTAGAATAAATAAATAATCGACATTTATTTGCTTATTCATTCATTCATTTATTTCGTACAGTAGATTAAAGATTGCATTTTAAGAACCTCTGAAGCAGTACGTAAGAAAAACTAAATAATTGATCGTTCTTTCTCTAGATGGACGATGTGGAGTGTGATGGGGAGCAGAATTATTACCGTGTGTACTGCGGTCCCACCAACGAAGACTGTCTAAATCACGGCATCACGCTGGCGGCCTCCTCTCTCCTCCTCTGCCTGCCACTCGCTGCTCTTCTACACTCGCTTGCTACGAGTTATGGTGTACCGACATGGTTTTAGGCTATCGTTAGAATAAAAATCGAGGGGAAGATAGAGTGAGATGGAGGAATGGAATAAAGATAGAACTGCAAAGAATGGGAGGCACGGAAGATGTAAGGGACAGAAACAGCTGAAGGAGGTCCGTGCGTGGTGTCAAGGATAAGGCGAAGGTGATTGCTTGGTGCTAATTACGAGAGGTGTATAGGTCATGTTCTCAAATTTCAAGACATATTTTGAATTATCCTTTTCTGATTGTACTCTACAGGGACCAACACTTCATTGAACCTTTTTTTATTACATTTTTTTTTCTGTTGTCTTAGGCCAGTACCTCTCATATATAAATAATAATAATAATAGTAATAATAATAATAATGTCTTTCATCAGGCTCTAGTAGAAGTTATTTGGGTTTTCAAGGGTGTTTTTATGATTCTAGTGGTAGTTTAACAAGGATTCTGCTCGGATAATGGGAGACAAACATTAATGATCTCTCAGCTGCTCATCTCTGTGTTCTCTGGGGTATAGAACTTAAGAGAGAACTAAATGTTTCAAAATACGAGTCTGTTAGCTGTGTTCCTAATAAGAGGGTGTTTTTGCGTCCGTCCTTGTAGTGATGTCAGGTAGAATTATATTTTAATCCTGCTTTTTTTTTTTTTTATAAGGTGAAAGTGTGTTGAAGAGAAAATAAAAATATGTACTCGTACTGTACATATACAGATAAGAATAAAACGTGGGAGAAATCAAGTACTGCAGAGGTCAATGGCCACAACAAACTATAATAAAAGTCAACCCTACCGCAATAACGGAAAAAAATACAAACATTTTTTCCTTTATCAACGACGTTGTTCCGCGTCCAACTTCGTACATAAAAATGAAAGTAAACTGGGTGTACTGTATACGAGATACTATTTCATATTGTTTCGGATACGTTCGGCAGATTTCGTAAATAAAGAGTATGCTTATTTTATTAAACAACTTTATTTCGAAAGAACCTAGTCACTTATATAATAAAAAAAAACACTTATATAAGAAATGTAGAGAATGTATAGCTGATAATCCTTAAAAAGCCACAAATTCCTTTTTTTTTTTTTTCGCGGTGTGTGCACGGAGGTGGCCAAAGTAATTAATATGTTAAAACAAATGCTAGAGATTCAACAATAACAAAAAATCAACAATAAAAAAAAACAATAATACCAATTAGACATCCATAAGTAAGCAATATAATCAGACACCAAAAAAAGTTAATTAAATAAGTAAAACAGCAGGAACCATTATAAAGACTGACTCCACACTCACAAGCTGATCCTGGAGGAAGGTGGGACGAGCAAGTAAGTTTATGTATATTTTTCTTGTATATAGGGCATTTTGTAGCAATATTTCATTTAGGCAATAGTCATGTGTGTTTGAGAGTGAATTGCGGTGCTGGAGAAGCTTAGGTGTGGCTCAGAAATAGGAGGAAATGATCATAAGGTACATAACTTTCTTTATCCTGTCTGTTATTACCCTAAGGCACGCCATATTTATTATTACTATTACTATTGTTGTTGTTGTTGTTGTTGTTGTTGTTGTTGTTGTTGTTGTTTGCTATTGTTGTTGTTGTTGTTGTTGTTGTTGTTGTTTGCTGTTTATTCTTCTTCCTCTTCTTCACCTTAATTATTAATCTAATACAAGCAATGAACGAGAAAATAATACTGTTGGCAGTGTGTGTGTGTGTGTGTGTGTGTGTGTGTGTGTGTGATACCATTTCAATATAGAATGTCATAGCATTTTATTATATTTATTTTGTTTATCATGTCATCTAATCAACAGGATTTTTTTTTATAAGAGAAACAGGAAGTCATATTTAATTATTTGTTCTTGCTTCATTTAGTCAGTCAGTTATAATGAAACGAAACACATAAAAGTCTTTAGTTATTATCTTCTGCCACATTTGGTCAGTTAATTATTGCAGGTGTGGGCAGGCAAATAAAATTAATGAAAGTGTGCACGTAATAAAATGAGAAGTCAAGAGTTAATTGCTTTATGTATTTCTGCTTCATTTAGTCATTTAATTAAACGAGTGAATGAATGAGTTAAAAAAATGCTGAATAAAAATGTAATGAAATGGAGTTTCGTGTTTAGTTAATTTGAGTTGTTTCCGCTTCACTTAGTTAATTGAGGGAGTGAATGTCGAAAAAGAAAAAGTTTAATTTCATCCATTTTATTTCTGCTTCTTTGATACATTAAATTCTAAATGTGAATATTGAAGTATAAATGTGGAAGTCCGTGCCTCGTCAGTTTATTTACTTCTGCTACAATAGGTTGACTGTAAGAGTAAAAAATAAAAAAAAAATAAATAAAAAAAATAAATAAGTAAATAAATAAATAAATAAATAAATATGTATAAAGCTCAGTTCCAGTCTCTTGCTAAGCTATCCAAACGAAACACTCTTTTTTTTTTCTGTAGATTATCAACATGGGAAGCGTTTTGGCCGGATAGCTTACAAAAAGACTGGAATTACCCCTTTTAGTACACTCCCAAACGAAAAGCAGCGGCCAAAGTTGACTGAGGAACCTGATCACGACAGAAGTACTTTTGTTGGTTAGCTAGCAAACGAAAAATGGTGACTGTGGAACTGACCCATAGAATTATTCACACGTACGTACAGGTCTGATGAACACTAGGCTACGAGGGACAAAGATTATATGTACAGGATCCCAATACTGTAGTCTGTACTAGAGAGCAATGACGCTGCAGTCTGTAGGAGCTAGAAGATAAGGTAAGAGAAATACGCATGCACATAGAATAGGAGATACAGAATTATTAAGCTACAGAAGAGGAATGACGTTAGTATTAGAAAATAGAAACATGTATTGAACCGAGGAAGACTAAACTGCGAGGGAAGAATAACTATCGCATAATAATAACTAAAAGTAGGAATTAGAAGAAAAACTGGGATAAATAAGCATGCACATAGTGTAGGAGATACAAAATTATTAAGCTACAGGAGAGGATTGACGTCAGTATTAGAAAACAGAAAACGCGTATTGAACCGAGAAACACAACGCTGCGAGGGAAGAATGACTTTATCGTAAAATTAGAGATAAAAAAAAAAAAGAGGGAGCAAGAAGATAAGTTGGAATAAATAAGCTTGCACATAATATAGGAAATGTATAATTATTAGGCTATAAGAGAGAACGCTGTGAGTATTAGTAGAATAAATAGAAACACGTGTATTGAACCGAGAAAGACTAGGATGACTAACTGTATCGGATAATAACCATATAAAAAAAAAGGTGTTAGAATATAAACTAGAATAGATAAACCTGCAACAAAACAAAACATAACAGAGAGAGAGAGAGAGAGAGAGAGAGAGAGAGAGAGAGAGAGAGAGAGAGAGAGAGAGAGAGAAAAGATACTAGTTCACGAAATAGGAAAGCCTTTAAGTTTTAGCAGATAAATTTTAAGGAGCAATATACTGTACACCCAGACAGCCAAATAAGGACCTCAGGGTTTGTTGCTTGGACTTCCTTTGTATTCCTTTGTATTCTTGCAACATCCTTGAAATTCAGGCACCTAGGAGATAACAGAGCCTCTTGATTATTCCTGACGTGTTTTCCTTTATGATTTGCAAGACAGGGATAGTAAGATACAGTAAGTTGTAGTAAGAATATTCAGGGCATGATATCAGAGCATCATAAGTATTACAGGTGTGTTTTCTTAAATGATATGTAAAAGAAAGGTAAAAAAGGTAGGTAGTTAGAATAGCTAGGGTATAATTTTTGGGCACCTTCGTTATTATAGACGTGTTAAATGTGTGATAAACGTAAGACAGAGGGAATGAATGCAGTAGGAATAGCGAAGGAAATGCAAGATAAGGAAATAGACATAGAAAGTAGCCTAGTGTGATGGAGGCGAGACTGTTCGAATGACTGATTGAAATAAACATGGAACAGAGATAAATACAAGACAAGAAAATGGATACAGTAAAAAAAAAAAAAAGATAAATAAATAAATAAATACATAAAACAATAAATAAATAAATAAAATCAAGAAATATAAGACAGATAAATAAATATAGTAAGATTATTAAAGAAGAGAATGACTATATATTGTTTGTGGCTAGGAATACACTGAGAGAGAGAGAGAGAGAGAGAGAGAGAGAGAGAGAGAGAGAGAGAGAGAGAGAGAGACTTACCTAGGAATTTTATTAATGAACTAAGAATATTTACGTAAGTATTTTAAGTATATTGAAAAGTATTATCCTCAAGGTGTTTGTTAATTAGCAGTTATAATTGTTAAGGTCAAGATGTTGATTTAAGTGTTAGAAAACGAGATGAGGTAGCAAAGGTCTCTCTCTCTCTCTCTCTCTCTCTCTCTCTCTCTCTCTCTCTCTCTCTCTCTCTCTCTCTCTCTCTCTCTCTCTCTCTCTCTCTCTCTCTCTCTCTCTCTCTCGTTTACGTTTTCTGTGATTGCCCCTTACTCGTTTTCTTTATCCATTTTTCTTATTTTTTCCTCATAGCTTAGAGAGAACAGGAAGAATAAAAATGATGAATGAATGAACGAATAAAAGAGTTAAGAGAGAAAAAAAACAATATTAAAGTAAAATAATAAAGAAGAAAGTCATTTATTTGGCCGCTGATAAATTACGTAAAAATAAAAAAAAAATAAAATAAAGGAAGTGAATGAATAAAAAGAGTTAAAAGAAAGGCATGAAAAGAAGAGAAAGAAAAGGAATGTTAAAGTAAAAATGATAAAGAATGAAGTCACATTTCCCCACAGATGAATTACGTAAAGAACAAAATAAATAAATAAATAGAGGAAATTGATAAATATGAAAAAAAAGAAAGACATGAAAAGAAGAGAAAGAAAAGAAATATTAAAGTAAAAGTAATAAAGAAAGAAGACACCATCTCCCCACTGGTGAATTACGTAAAGAACAAGAGGAATCTATAATTAATGAGAGAAAGAATTAAGTGAAAGACATCAAAGGAAAAGAAAGAAAATATGAGAAAAATAATAAAGACATTTTTCCCCAAAGACAATCAATATATAAACAACAAAATAAATGAAAGGAGATGAATGGATGAATAAAAAAAAGAGATACACAAAAAATAATACACATAAGAAAAAAATATATTAAATAAAATAATAATTAAAAAAACGAGGTGAAAATAATTTACGAAAGAAGAGTTTTTATATTTTTCTCTCTTACTTCTTTTCTTTCATATTTTAATACTCCTTTATTTTCTTTTATATTCTTTCCGTTCCTTCATCACTTTTCTCATTTATTTAATTTCGTTACGTATTTCCTTACTAGTCTAGACGAAAGAAAACGGAGATATTGTGAAAGTCATAGAAAATGTAAACTGGAAGAGAGAGAGAGAGAGAGAGAGAGAGAGAGAGAGAGAGAGAGAGAGAGAGAGAGAGAGAGAGAGAGAGAGAGAGAGAGAGAATATCGGTCACGTAGAGTAGGCGATAATGGGAGAGAACGAGAAGAAGGAAGGAAAGAAAGAGAGAGACAGAGAACAGTGTAGAGAGAAAGAAGGAAAAAAGGAGAGAGGGGATGATGAGACGTACAGAGAGGGAAGGGGAAGAGAGGAAAGCCCATGGAGGAAAGCGAGGGAGGGGAAAAAAAGAGAGGGAAACTGACGGAAAGGGAAATAAGACAGGAAAAAAAGAGGGAAAATTAAGGAAAGAGAGGACGATAGAAATTAGTAAGGAGAAAAAAAAGAAAAAAAAAAATTGATGGGTGTATTGAAGGAAGGGAAGGAAAGAGAGAGGAAGAGAGGGCCTAGGGGAATACAAAGGAATACAAAGGAAGGCCAAACAGCAACAAACCTTTTGGTCCTTGCAAGGCTGTTTGGTAACTACTTCTAACTAGCTACAGTGAAGAGAGACAGGACAGCATAGCAGAAGGCTCCTCCCCACCCACCACTCCCTCCAGCTTGCGCTGGCATGGAAATAGTTGGGAAAAGTACCATGCAGTATGGAAAAACTGACATGGAAATTTTCATAGGAAAGGATGAAAGGAAGTTCTACTATTCACCCTACGGTGAACTCTATACGCCTATCTGAAAGTTAATACAAGTTATATTAAAACTGTTGAATAAGAGTTTAAATAGTGAATTTAGTAATTATTCGGACAAGAAGAGAGCTTGTTGGGGATTTGCTTTTAAATATTTGTCTATTTTATTTTTGAATGATTCAATAGTACTGCTGTTTACAATTTCGGCAGGAAGTTTATTCCATATATTTACTATACGATTAAAGAAGAAATGTTTGGCCTCGTGGGATTTAAAACGTTTGGGTATAATCTTGAATCCATTATTTCTTGTTAGGTTAGAATGATCAATGGTAAAATAATTATGTGCATCAATGTTACTATATCCTTTGAAAATTTTGAACACTTCAATTAGGTCTCCTCTTATCCTGCGCTTTGTTAAACTAAATAGGTTTAGTTCTTCCAGTCGTTCCTCATACGGCTTATTGCGCAATCTTGGAATCATCTTTGTGACTCTGCGCTGTATCTTTTCTAGTTTTTCAATGTCTTTTTTGTAGTATGGTGACCAGAACTGTACACAGTATTCTAGATGAGGGCGCACCAGTGAGTTATATAAGGCAAGTATAACCTTTTCTGATTTAAATTCAAAGGTTCTTCCAATGAACCCTACTAATTTATTTGGGAAGTAAGAAGAGAAAGGGTGATGGAATTAATAAAGAAAGGAAGAAAGAAGGAATTAAGGAAATAAATGGGTGTATTGAGGGAAGGGAAGACGCAGAAGGAAAGTGAAAGGAGGAGGAGGTAAGGAGAGAGAGAAGGAGCGATGGGGATTAATGAAGGGAGGAACGAAGGAAAGAAAAGAAGGGAAGGGATAAAAGGATGTTGATAAATGTGATAATTAGAACGAGGATGCGAGAAGGAAGAATCAGAGAGAGAGAGAGAGAGAGAGAGAGAGAGAGAGAGAGAGAGAGAGAGAGAGAGAGAGAGAGAGAGAGAGATAGCGCTTCCCTAAATAAAAATAAACATCACCTTCTAACACGTGCGCGGCTGCCAAATGTTGCGAGGAGGAGGAGGAGGAGGAGGAGGAGGAGGAAGAAGAAGAAGAAGAAGAAGAAGAAGAAGAA
>NC_087182.1:3123754-3128754 GCF_035594125.1 Scylla paramamosain
ATATGTGTGTGTGAATTTACGTGTTTTTTTTTTTCATTGTTGGGTGTGAAGAGTTAAGCACTGATAGTTAATAGAGGGGGGAAGGGGAAGTGTTCTCTGTGTATTACGTGTAGTTGTGTGTGTTTTGTTTATTTATTTATTTATCTTATTTTTCACAGGTGTGTGTTTCATTGATTCAGGTGTGTTTTTGTTTATTTATTTTTTCTATATTTTCGAATGTGTGTTTTATAATTTTTCAAGTGTTTTATTTCTTTTTAGGTGTGTGTTTTATTTTACGTATAGCTGTGTGTGTGTGTGTGTGTGTGTGTGTGTGTGTGTGTGTGTGTTTATTTTTTTCAGGTGTTTATTAAGTGTTATGAGTTAAACGGTAACAGCCAATACGGGAACACTGTGTCACGTATAGGTGTGTGTATGTGTGTGTGTGTGTTTATTGTATTGTTGGTGGAATACAAATGGTAGCACAGTGTTGTCAGGTTAGGGGAGGGAGAACTGTGTTATTGGTTTGCAGTGGAACGTTGAGTACGGGTTGAAAAAAAAAAAAAAAAAAACGAGGGGAAGGAAAATATAGCCATGATATTTGAATATTTAATTAATTTGTCAATTGATTTTTTACTGCCAGGGATAGAAAAACGTAGCCGTACGATTTTAATTAATTATCTATTTATTCATTCATTTATTTATACGTGCGCATCTATATATGTGTGCATTTATTTAATTATTTATTTATTTACGTAGATAGTTCCTTGTTCTAACTAATACAATCCAGAGAGAGAGAGAGAGAGAGAGAGAGAGAGAGAGAGAGAGAGAGAGAGAGAGAGAGAGAGAGAGAGAGAGAGAGAGAGAGAGAGAGAGAGAGAGAGAGAGAGAGAGAGAGAGAGAGACCCTTATAACACATTCATTCATTATCATATTTTTAAAGCTATAATTACAATGCCCCCAAAAATAATGAAAACAGATAACCACGTGACTTATACGTACCTACTTCTTCTTCCACTGACACCACACAGCCACAGGGAAGCGGAGGGAAACACTCGGGGGTGGGGGGAGGAAGTGATTACAGCTGTGTGTGTCTGTGCTGTGAGTGTTTCATTATCCACCACCACAAGAATGCAGAAGGAAAACAGAGAGGTGATTTCAGGTTCAGTGTGTTGCGAGAAGGAAAGTCAAAGAATGGTGTTGATATTTTTTGTTGGTGTGTGTGTATATTTTTGTGTATTTTTGTGTGTATTTTTTTTTGTGTTGCTAGTGTTTTATATCATTATACTGCCACTGAGATATGGAAGTAGAACAAGGGAGGGGATTCCAGGCGTACTTTTTGTGTTGCAAGAAGGTAAAACAAAGGAGGGGATGGTTTCAGCTGTATATTTTTGTGTTGCTAGTGTTCTGTGTCACTATACTGCCACTGAGATGTACGAATGAAACACAGAGATGGTTTCAGGCCGTATTTTTTGCGTTGCGAGGAGAGAAAACAAGGGATGTGGATGATTTGAGTTGTTTAGTTTTGTGTTGCAAGTGTTCTGTTATCTACAAACACAGGAATGCAGGAATCACAAAGGAGGCGATTCTAGCAGTGTATTTTGAGTTGCCAGTGTTCTGCCATCACTATTCTACCACAGATAAGCAGAAGAAAACACAAGGTAAATTATTATGTGTATATTTGTGTTGCAAGTGTTTCTTTTACCATCATACTGCCACAAGAATGCACAAGGAAACACAAGGGAATGATTCCAGGCGAGAAGGGAACACAAGGGAGGCGATTCTAGCTGTAAATATTTGCGTTGCGAGTGTTTCATGATAATTACACAACCATTAACACAAAGGGAGGTTATTTCACGTGTGTATTGTGTTGCAAATTTTCAGTTACCACTATATTACTGTCAATTAGATGTAGGAGAAAAGGGAGTTGGTTTCAAGCCTGCGTGTTTTGTGTTGCGGGTGCTGGGTGTGCTGGGGAGCGGTGGGAGTTGTGTGGTGGGGCGCGGTGTGTTGCAATCAGGGAGAAGGATTACTGTTGCTTTTGTGGCGAGGTTCTTCAGGGGGAGAATGAAACAGGTATTACTTTCCTTTGTAAACCCTGAGGCGGGGACTGAGACTATCTACCTGTGTTGCCTTTATGTCTGTCCGTCCGTCTGTCTGTCTGTTTGTTTGTTTGTCTTTGTGTTTGTCTGCCTCTGTTTGTCCGTCTTTCTCTGTCTTTGTTTCTGTGTTTATCTGCTTGTGTTCGTCTGTCTCTGGCTATCTGAAAACCTTATGAAACAAACACTACCTTAATGATCAATATTTTACGAAGCTCTAGAAATTAAACTGTGATAGTATTACGAAACACCACTTTAAGTTCAAAAAAGAGATAGGAAGGAATTGGTTCTCTGAGTGGTAGATGAATGGAATGGACTCAGTAACCAGGTTGTTAGTGCTGAGTCATTAGGGAGCTTTAATAGATGACACAAATTTATGGATGAGGATGATAGGTAGAAACAGGTAGACATGTTTGATACAGGGACCGCCACGTGTAGGCCTAATGAGTTCTTGCAGCTTCCTTTATTTTCTTCCAAAGTCCCTGAAAACTTTATAAAACACCACTTTTCTAATGATTTCCAACATGCGCCTTACCCCAAAAATATTGACCTGCCTGCTAACCTCATGATCTCTTCCTTTAATTGGACAGGTAGACTCACGGGGATTATACAGCGTACGTGTGAGTGTGCAGCCCCGCCACAAGTGTGAGAAGCGTGAGCAGCAGCAGCGCCGCCACACATCGCCAGGTAAGTGAAGTAATGTTACAACACCTGCAGGCGGTTCCCGGAAGTTGAAAATGAGCGATGGTGAGTCCTGGTTGAGTTGTGTTTCGTGTTTTTTTCGTATCTTTTCGTTTTTTTTTTTTTTTTTTTTTGTGAATTTTGAAGTGCGTTGTGTGGTTTGGTTTGTGTTGTGATGTGTTGTTGTTGTTGTTGTTGTTGTTGTTGTTGTTGTTGTTGTTGTTGTTGTTGTTGTTGTTGTTGTAACTAATAACATGTAAAGACTAAGACACCAATATAATTTAAACTTCTCATGAAAAAAAAAACAAATAAATAAAAAGATAAAAGATAAAACTATGACTTTTCCCCTCCAACACACAAACAAACACACAAACAAACACAAACAACCAGCCAGTCACTCCTACAAACATTTTAACATATACTGATCACCACCCTCCCTTATCTTTAATCCCAAAACATTATTTGCCAGCAACACAAAACTGATACATTTTCACTACCTACAGTACCTCTCGCTGCACTGATACCAATAATATTTCACGTTCATTTATGGCAGGAAAATATGTGTGGTTCTTCTGGCATTTGAGTGGAAGAGAGAGAGGAAATAGAATAAATGACTGCAATGGAGTGGAATAAGATGTAGTAGGATTAGTGTGGATAAAGGATTAGTGTGTAGAGTGGATGAAAGGTGGATTGGGAAGGAAGAGATGAATATGAAGAAGGGACTGAGATGGAAGGAACTAGGATAGCGTAGGATTAGGATAGGAAGAGGATGAGCTGGAGTGGGGATGGGGATGGAAATGAGGGTTAAAGAGAAGAAACTGAGATGGGATGAGTGTAAGGTGGAAGAAAAATATGGATGGAGAGAGATGGTGATAGGAATAGGATTAGGATAAAGGAACAGAGATGGGATAAGTATAAGATAGAAGACAATGAGGATAGAGAAAAAAAATGAAATTGAAGAGAATTGAGATACAGCAGAAGTGATTTAAAAGATAGCAATTGAACGAACTTAACAGGACTGAAACAAGAGAAGATTAAACATGAGCAAGAATACAAAAGCAGACACTGAGGCATTGAAGTAAATCAGGCATTGAGATCAAGACGGTATTGGATGAAGATATAAGGAAGCGCTAGACAGAGGGAGGCTAAGACGAACGAGAGGTGAAATAGAAGAGTTGGGAAATACATTGTGTCATGTGAGGGAGGGGACAGAAACATGAGCAATAGAGATATTTAGCACCTGTGATGGCCTCCTCGTGTGTGTGTGTGTGTGTGTGTGTGTGTGTGTGTGTGTGTGTGTGTGTGTGTCCCGTGGGTGGTGAAGAGCTGCGCCGGAAGTCTTGTTAACATTCCTTCTGCCTTACGCCGCGCCGACAGCAGGATGACAGAAAGAGAGAGAGAGAGAGAGAGAGAGAGAGAGAGAGAGAGAGAGAGAGAGAGAGAGAGAGAGAGAGAGAGAGAGAGAGAGAGAGAGAGAGAGAGAGAGAGAGAGAGAGAGAGAGAGAGAGAGAGAGAGAGAGAGAGAGAGAGAGAGAGAGAGAGAGAGAGAGAGAGAGAGAGAGAGAGAGAGAGAGAGAGAGAGAGAGAGAGAGAGAGAATGTACACAATTATTAAAAACAATTAGACGGAAATAAGATACTCGTATGTACACATGTAGAGAGAGAGAGAGAGAGAGAGAGAGAGAGAGAGAGAGAGAGAGAGAGAGAGAGAGAGAGAGAGAGAGAGAGAGAGAGAGAGAGAGAGAGAGAGAGAGAGAGAGTAAAGAATCGTGACCTTAAAAGCAATGATAGCAGTGACATTAATAAGTACTAATAGTAGTAGTAGTAGTAGTAGTAGTAGTAGTAGTAGTAGTGTAAGTATGTTGCTATTTGTTCTTCCTTATTCTTCTTTATTCTTCCTTATTCTTCCTTATCCAGTCTTGTTCCTTCTCTGTCCTTCCTTTGCCTTCCTGGTTTTCTTTATTCTTTCTTGTTCTTCCTTCTCGTTCCTTGTCCATTCTCGTTTTTCCTTGTCCATCCTCGTATCTTGTTCTTCCTTGTTCCTCCTTGTCCTTCCTTAGTGTTGGCGACGAGAGAAGCCCCAACCTTTCCTTCACCCCTAGTGTCGTTTTTCAGTCAGTCGGCGGAGACCTAGGCAGTCGCTCACTCAGATAAGGACAGTCAGTCACCATATTTAACGTCTTAGTCACCGGGGAACACTCCGCTAGGCAGCCAGCCAGTCCCAGTCAGTCCGCCAGTCAGTCCA
>NC_087182.1:3151254-3158754 GCF_035594125.1 Scylla paramamosain
GTGTGTGGTGGTGGTGGTGGTGGTGTGTGGTGGTGGTGGTGGTGGTGGTGGTGGTGGTTCGTATTGTTATTTTGTGCTTTCCATTGCTACTACCACTACTACTACTACTACTACTACTACTACTACTACTACTACTACTACTACTACTACTACTACTACTACTACTACTACTTTATTATCACCTATTCCTACTTTCTCTTTAATCTTACGTACCTTCTTACCCCTTTTATTTCTCCAGCAAGTACTTTCCTTCCGTTCCCTCGGGGTTTGACTGAAGTACAAGTCGAAAGCTGCAGTTTATTATCACCTAAATCTGAAAACACTTGGAACATAACGACACCCTCAAGTATTTTCAGTATTTTCCCACACAAGACGCTGCTGATGTGACCCGTATGTTATTTTGGGGCGTGAGAGCGTAATGCATAAGGAACATGGGAGGCGTGGTGGTATATAAAGCTTACCATAAACCTTACCCAATGTTTCTGTTACCTGAGGGTCGTGGGAATAAAGGCAGGAATAAAGGAGGGAGAAGGTGGGTGTTACTATAGGTGTTATTTATTCAGGTCTCCCATCACATAATTAAAGTTCTAACTATAAAATGACTGTCTGACTTCATTCCTGTGTTTAACCTTTTCACCGAAGCACTTAGCTCACCAGAAGGAAAGTGTGAAGTCCTTTTAAGCATCTACAAAAAGTTGGCAAAGATAAAGAATAGATTTTCCAGTTTCTCCCCAGGTTAAAGATTAGATGTGGCTGTAGAACAAGTAAAGATGTCTCAGTGATTGGTAATTAGGGAAAGATGCACTAAATGGCCATTAAATAGTTAACCCTTTCTCTGTGAGGCTGTTTTTCCTTAATCGCTTTCAAATTTTTAGATATGTTTGTCCTGTAGTGGAAAGAGACAGACGAGAGATATATGTGGCATTTAAATGGAAAAACTGTATTCATATGTACTCGTAATATGGGTTTTGTGATTTTTTATTTTGTCATTAAACTAACTGAAGTAGCAGAGTGAAAATTTGTGATATTTCTGCAACGGTTTAAAAGACAAAAACAACTCTACATTGTTATTGCTTCTATGTATTAATGCAAATCTTTAAAAGCCCCTTGAAGATTAAAAGGCAACCATACCAGTAAATGACTTAACTAGGGACGTAACAGCGGGGGGAGATAACCTTTGTGCGTCCTAAGAGCAAAAGCATTGTCGGGAGAAAGACCCCTTACTTGTCTCTCCCAAGGAACGCAAAGAATTGGGAAGGAAAAACCAATGCAGGAATGGAGGTGCCTTGAAACTCCTTTAAATTCAGTTCGTGGGAAGGAAAAAATAAACATTGAGGCAGAGTTCCATAATTTACCAGGAAAAGGGGAAGAAGGAGTTGTAATATTTCTTTTTTCGGCTTTACGTCAGGTTTCCCTAGTGCATCAGAGCTGGAACGGTGCCTCATAACGTAAGACTTTGATTTGGCATTAGGGAACCGTAACCTCGAGTGGATGCCGTACCCTCGGACTGTAGCCAGGAGAGATGGAATCGTGGTGCTGGAAATGTGGCTTGAAAGAGAATTATTATTATTTTTATATACTTATTTATTTATTATTATTTGTTTTTTTCTTTTTATGTAGGAGGAACACCGGCCAATAAAAAAAAAAAAAGGCCCACTGAGACAACTTCACATTGCCTTAAGATTCGTAACATTCATGCTGGTGTACCGTGTAGTGTGGTTTCTTAAAGGGCTTAGTAGTGAGGTAAGATTGTGGCGTGGCTGTCGAGTGTTGGAGAGGATTTCCTTACTAGCCAGTTCGACGCAGCGGGAGAGCCTCGGGTGGAAATGAGACGAGTAGCTCAACGGTGCTTTCAGATATCACCTAGGCCAATTAGTTCACCTGTGGCGTGAGTACCTGTGTCTTCCGTGTCGAGTCCTTGTGTTTGTCGTTGTGGTTATTTACTTATTCATTTATTTTTTTGCTTTGTGGCTCGAAATTGTTAGTTTTTTCTTGTTTTGTCGTGTTTTGTTACGTCTAGATAATTTTCATGGTGCTTGTGTGATAGTTTGTGTGTGTGTGTGTTTGTGTGTGTGTGTGTGGTGGGCAAGGAAGTAGGCCAGTTGGAATGGAGGGAATGGTGTGGAATGGGCGGTAAGAATGTGTGCTGAATTACCTCCATGTTTTTCTCTCAGTCCTCGAGTCCCGGAGTGTCAGTGGCTGTGTTTGTGGCATTTGTCGACTGTCTTTTATTTTTTTCCGGTGTATTTTTCGTTTCTTTCTATCTGTTCTCTTCCTGGTTTCCTTGACTTCTGCTTTTTTTTTTTTATTCGTGTATTTTTTGTTCCTCTGTATCTGTTCTCTTCCTGGTTTCCTTTCCTTGGCATTCTCTCGGGTTTCAGTTTATCATTTCATTTCTGTCTTTCAATTTATCTGTTCTCTCTTAGGTTTATATTTATTGATTAACTCCTACAATTTCTGAAGGCTTCCGGCAGCACCTTCTTATTTTCGTATGTTTTTATGTTGTTATTTCAATTTCTTGGTTGTCTTTTAGCTTTCTATTTATTGGTTCACTTCTAGCATTCAATTTATCGATTCACTTTTTAGCTTTCAAATGTATTGGTTTCATTACATCTTTTCATTTTAGCTTTCAATTTCTCGATTTTCTCCTCGCTTTTAATTTACCAGTTGTCACCTATCAATTCATTACTTCCAGGTTTTAATTCACTAGTCCATTTTCAGCTTTGACTAGTTATATTCCAGTTTCCAAGCGTCACACATCACCGTCAGTTCCTTCACCATCACTCCTTCAGGTTTAAGCAGGACAGCATTAGTTATATTCCTGTTTCCACTCGTCACACATCACCGTCAGTTCCTTCACCATCACTCCTTCAGGTTTAAGCAGGACAGCATTAGTTATATTCCTGTTTCCACTCGTCACACATCACCGTCAGTTCCTTCACCATCACTTCCTCAGGTGTAAGCAGGACAGCATTAGTTACATATATAGCATTAGTTACATATATTCCAGTTTCCGTATCACCGTCAGTTCCTTCCCCATCACTCCCAGAGCCACAACGACCAGGGCGGGCTACACGGCTACACTACTGCTTTAAACGTGGTTATTGAAACACCGGATGCCCTTCTACATTTTTGTTTCTCCTCAACCTCCTCTCGTCCTTCCCATTTGATACTCGAAATGTTTACCGCAAAGATTTGATCCCTCCTCCATTTCTCTCGTTCTCCTCTTCTTTCCTCTGACCTCCATTCGTCCATCCTTTCATCAGTCACCTCTCCTCCATCAGTTTCCGCGGCACCATCAAAGCAGATCAGGAGGCGGAGCAGCGGTAGTGGTCACGGCAGGAGGAGGCAAGGGGCGCCTCTCAGAATACGATTAGTCTGGTAAACGCGAGGGAAACGATGCAGGACACGATTCGCGAACTATAACAGAGGAAACCTGTACCTAAAACACCATTGTCCGTTAAACCCGAGGGACATAAACGTAGAAGAAAGCTAAACCTAAGAAAACCTGAACTTAGAACTCGATTTCTCTATTGAAACCTTGGAATTCTGAATATAGAACACTCTCAGTCCGCTATAACCGAGGAATTCTGAACGTAAAGCACTTTATCCGTTAAACCTTGGAGACGTAACTGTACAGCAATGTTAAACCTAAGAAAACCCGAACTTAGAACACAATATCTATTAAAACCGAGGACTTCTGTACATAAAACATTCTTGTCCGTTAAACCGAGAGACCCAAACGAAGAGCACTCTATGTTGATCCCTCCAAAAAATCTTAACTTATGACAATTTCTCTGTCCAAACTGCAGGAAAGTGAACACAGAACACGATTAATCTATTATAACCTAGGAAACATAGATTTAGAATACAGTAAGTCCATTAATCCCGAGGTAATATGAATGTAAACACACCTTGTCCATTAAAACCTAGAGAAATCGAACACACAATACGATTACTCAGTTAAAACCAAAGAAACACAACAAAACAGAATAAATCCACAAAACCGGAAATGATCTTAACATAAACCACGATTCGTCCATTAAAACCAAGGTAAACTCAACATACAACAATTAATCCGTTAAAACCGAAGGAACATCAATATAAACCACTACTAGTCCGATAAACCCGAGGTAACCCGAACACAAACGCGATTAGTCCGTTAAAAGCGAGGGAACTGAAGATTGTCAAGCACTGCGTCAGGAGAACTTGTCTGGGTTTTCCGGGTGCACAGAGAAACAAGACAAGATAGTGGAGGAAGGGGAAGGGCGAAGGGTAGAGCTGGAAGGAAGGAAGGAGGGTAATATGCAGGTAAAGAGGATAGAACTGGAAAGGAAAAGAGAAAGAGTAGTATTGTGAAGAAAGAGGAGAAAAAAGAAAAGAAAAGAAATGAAGGAAGGGAAAGATTAGGAAAGAGGAAGCAGAAAGGATAATGAAAAGAGGAAGGTGGAGAAAAGGATAGACATGAGAAAATGGGGAAGAACGGAGACAGTAGAAGGAAGAACAGTGCTAAGGGAAACAGGGAAAATAAAAATGAAAAATGAGGAAACAGTAGAAATGAAGAAAAGGAGGAATGTGGGAAGGTCGAAATGAGAGAAGAGGAGAGGGTAGAGACTGGGGAGGAGGAAGAGGAAGAGGAGGAGGAGGAAGAGGAGGAAGAAGAACAGTTATTTTTAGGTTCTGTCTGAGTGATTTCTAAATGTGTATATGAGAAACTTGTATGTGGCTTCAGGATTATCTTCCTCCTCCTCCTCCTCCTCCTCCTCCTCCTCCTCCTCCTCCTCCTCCTCCTCCTCCTCCTCCTCCTCGTGCCAATAATTCACGTCTGTGCAAATGGGCCTTGCTTAACCCTTCGTCTCTGTACATCTTCATCTGCTTCCCACAAAGGTGATATGTATCTAACACCGACACTGCATCGCCGCCCGTTTTCTTTTCATCCTCCGGCAGTAGTAAGTTTTCAAGGGGAGTCTTTAGTAAACGTTTTATTTATTTTTATTTATTTTTTATTTATTTTTTTTCTCTCTCTCTGTCTCATGTTTGTAAATCTTGCTGGTGCTTCTGTTTGTCGTAAGGTTCTCAAATAGTGTGTGGTGGGTGTACCTTTGTTTTCTCTCTCTCTCTCTCTCTCTCTCTCTCTCTCTCTCTCTCTCTCTCTCTCTCTCTCTCTCTCTCTCTCTCTCTCTCTCTCTCTCTCTCTCTCTTTGCTTATTTCGTTTCCTCTCTATTTATATCAACATTGTAGGTTCTTTTAGTCTTTATTCTGTTATCTATATTTACTCTCTTCATTTCCTCTTGCCTTTTTTATCTTTATTTTGCCTTTTCTTCTATTTTCATCACTTATTTTCTTTCACTATTCATGTTTTTTTTTATTTTCATGTGTTTTTTTTGAGTGCCTGACTATTCCCTCTCTCTCTCTCTCTCTCTCTCTCTCTCTCTCTCTCTCTCTCTCTCTCTCTCTCTCTCTCTCTCTCTCTCTCTCTCTCTCTCTCTCTCTCTCTCTCTCTCTCTCTCTCTCTCTCTGTTTATTCTCATCTTTCAATTATGCCATTTCTTTGTCCTTCCCTCTCTTTCTCCATCATTTATCAGCCATTTTCTTATTCCCTCCCTTTTATTTGCATTATTGTTATCACCTCATTTACTTTGCATCATGTTCTCTTTCTTTTTATTCCTCATTTTTCCTTCATTCTCATATTTCATTCTCTCTCTCTCTCTCTCTCTCTCTCTCTCTCTCTCTCTCTCTCTCTCTCTCTCTCTCTCTCTCTCTCTCTCTCTCTCTCTCTCTCTCTCTCTCTCTCTCTCTCTCTCTCTCACCTCTGATATTCTTTTTTTCTCTCCCTGTCTATTTTCTGAGCCCTTTCCTTTTATCTTCGTCTATTTCTGTCCTGTAAAAAAAATTCTGTCTATCATAGCTCCTCTTTTCCGTCACTGTATGTAAACTGTTTGCCTCTGAATTGCTGTATGTACAATATTAACATCAACACACACACACACACACTCACACACACACACGGATGTAGGTCAGTGTATAATTTATTCAGCTTGTTTATCTCGTTTCGTCCTTCGAGGGAGATTTAATAACGGGGTATCTAATAAGGCTTTCAATACACCTGAGTCCACGAAGGATACCTCATTAGCTCACCTGTGGCCTCCTTCAGGTATTTAGTGCTGGGAAGAGATCGGTTTGTCAGGTAGTCAGTCTGTTAGTCAGTGAGAGAAGGTGAATATTTTTTCTTTCTCTTAATATCTTATACTTGTAATGAAAAGAATGTTGAGAAAGAAAAAAATCTTATCTGTTTCTTATTACTTCAGTTAGCATGTAGTGAAGGAAGCTTTAATGAATGGAGATATTACATGTATTCATACACATTTATATTGAAGTATACAGTCAAATATACATCCTATTTATATATATTTGAATACCTTCCATGCATCACTATTATTATTATTCCTATTATTTTTATAGATTTTTTTTTAATATTTATGTATACTGGGAAAATAATATTGCTCTTTTTTACAATGTCATCTCCGTCAGTTTTCCAGCTTATAAATCTTCTTGCCCTCATATGCTTCCTGGTATATAATTATTACTATTACTCCTATTATCATCATTATCATTATTGTGGCTATCCTCTTTCATCACTCCTATCTCCGCACAGCTTTAATTTGCCCACTTTTGTTTTCATCTCTCTTTATTCTCCTTTCTCTTCCTGGTTTTGTACATTATTTCTTCTTTATCTGCAACTTTTTTCTTTCCTCTTCTTTCTTCTTTGTTTGTGTTGTTCCTCCTTCGCTTGGCACCATCGTTTTTATTTTCCTCCGTTTACTCTTTTCCATTCTCTTCCTGGTTTTCCTCATTATTCCATTTGTATCTGGATGTCTTTTCTTTCCTCTTCTTTCTTCTTCTCTCCCTTTTCCCTGTTCTCCCTTCCTTGGCACTCTCCTTTCTAGTCTTTTATTTCGATTTTTTCTTTTTTTCTCTCTCCCGTTTCTTGTCGCCGCCCCTCCCATCTCTCTTCTTGTCCCTTCTCTTTTTCTCTCCTTTCTTCTCCCATTCCTTGCCACCATCACTCGCGCCCTTATCTCTGTGTCCTCCGCTGCCCGTCACTTCTGCCCCTAAGTCACACAAACCCTGCTGCTGGTATGTGTGTGTGTGTGTGTGTGTGTGTGTGTGTGTGTGTGTGTGTGTGTGTGTGTGTGTGTGTGTGTGTGTGTGTGTGTGCGTTGCTATCCTGGAGTCTTGGAGAGTGCGTGCACTGGAGAGACAGAGACAGAGAGAGAGAGAGAGAGAGAGAGAGAGAGAGAGAGAGAGAGAGAGAGAGAGAGAGAGAGAGAGAGAGAGAGAGAGGTGGGGGGGAACAGGAAGGAAAGCAAAAAAAATACACGGAAATAGTAGAAGGGAGAGAGTAAAAAGTGTAAAGATAACGAGAGAGAGAGAGAGAGAGAGAGAGAGAGAGAGAGAGAGAGAGAGAGAGAGAGAGAGAGAGAGAGAGAGGCCAGCAC
>NC_087182.1:3163754-3173754 GCF_035594125.1 Scylla paramamosain
TAACCTAGCCTAACCCAACCATACCTAACTTAACCTAACGTAACCGAACTTAACCTAACCTATCCTAACCAAACCAAACCTAAGCTAACTTAATCTAATATGATATGTAGCCAAATATCCTAACCAAAACCAAACCTAATCTAAGCAAACGTAACATAACTTAACCTAGCCTAACCCAACCTAACCTAACCTAACCTAACCTAACTTAACCTAACCTAACCTAACCTAACCTAACCGAACTTAACCTAACCTAACCTAACCCAACTAAACCTAACCTAACCTAACCTAACCTAACTTAACCTAACCTAACCTAACCTAACTTAACCTAACCTAACCTAACCTAACCTAACCTAACCTAACCTAACCTAACCTAACCTAACCTAACCTAACCTAATTTAACCTAACCCAACCTAACCTAACTTAACCTAACCTAACCTAACCTAACCTAACCTAACCTAAGCTAACCTAACCTAACCTAACCTAACCTAACTTTACCTAACCTAACTTAACCTAACCTAACCTAACCTAACCCAATCTAACCTAACTTAACCTAACCTAACCTAACCTAACTTAACCTAACCTAACCTAACCTAACATAAGCTAAGCAAGAGGGAAGACTACTACTACTACTACTACTACTACTACTACTACTAAAGACAGATTTATACGTAAGTTTGGAATGTTAAAGAGATGAACTGGGATAGGTTAAACAGACAAAATTCGTGAGACAGTTAACGTTGAGATTGAAAGGATAAATAAAACACAGAAGAGACGGATTTGGAAGGGAGAGAAAGAGAGAAAAAGAGAGTAAGCCGCAAGAGGAACGCAGGTATACCGGTGGAGAGGAAGAGGGAGAGAGAGAGAGAAAAAAAAAAGAGAGAAAGAGAGAGGTACTTCACCCAACTTTCATTTCATTTTTTTCTTCTCTTCCTTTTTCTTCTTTTCTGTCATGATAATATTGTTTCGTAAGACTCCAGGAAACGTCGCCATTCTTTACCTGGCGTGTGTGTTTACCTGTTTGTTTATCACCGTCACGCTGCACGCACCTCCTCCTCCTCCTCCTCCTCAATCCTTGCCTCTGTTCGTAATTGTTTTTTTTTTTTTTATTTCACTCTTCCTCTGATTCTTCCTTTTCCTTTCACTTTTGCTATTATTTTTCCCGTTTCTTCTTCTTCTTCTTCTTCTTCTTCTTCTTCTTCTTCTCCTTCCTCTCGTTCTTGTTGATCTTTATCTTCTTCTTCTTGTTCTTTTTGTTTTTGTTCTTGTTCTTGTTCTTGTTCTCCTCCTCCTCCTCCTCCTCCTCCTCCTCCTCCTCCTCCTCCTCCTCCTCCTCCTCCTCCTCCTCGCGTGGCTGATTTCTCTAATAATTTTTTTTTCAAGTATTTTTCAACCTCCATTCCACTTTTTTTTTGTTTTAAGCTTATATGAACGATGAATTAATTTACTCTCTCTCTCTCTCTCTCTCTCTCTCTCTCTCTCTCTCTCTCTCTCTCTCTCTCTCTCTCTCTCTCTCTCTCTCTCTCTCTCTCTCTCTCTCTCTCTCTCTCTCTCTCTCTCGTGGTAGCTATAATATTAATATCTTAGTTCAGAATACCGGATTATTTATTTATTTATTTATTTATTTATTTATTTATTTATTTATTCATTCATTCCTTCATTCAATCATTTTATTTATCCATTATTTTTTTGAACAAGCTGAAAACATGACTCATTACCTTGGCCTCTATTTTGTACTTTTTTTAATCTCTCGTTTTCTGTGTTAATATTCGTGCTGCAATAGATAGCAAAACACACAGACACACAATAGTATATGTATATTTTAAAGCCACAGAAACAAGGCCAGAAAGGAGCATAGATTAAAACATAGAATAAAAACTTCAAGACAATTTACCCTTTGATTTTTGACTACCGCTTTGGACTTTTTTTTCTGGGACTAGCATCTCAGTGGGCTTTTTTTTTTTTTATTAGTTGTCCTTGGCCATTGTCCTTCATAAAAAAAATAAATAGATAAATTGAAACCAGACATCGGGAAAGGCAGAATGGATTAAAGGTTGAAGAAGGCAATTTAAATGTAATCTAAAATGAAGTCATTGTTTTCACATATCAAAATTAAACATCACAGAAAGGAGAAACACTGAAGAAAGGCAGATTTAAGTAACGCTGCAGTGGTGAAGGATGGAAAAGGTACTGTGATGTTTTGCAATGTCACTATCCACTCTCACATATCAAAATTAAACATCACAGAAAGGAGAAACACTGAAGAAAGGCGGATTTAAGTAACATTGCAGTGGTGAAGGATGGAAAAAGGTACCGTGATGTTTTGCAGTGTCACTATCCTCGGCTATCAAAACAAAACACTATAAAGAGCAGTGAGGTTAAATGTAAAGCCAAATAAAAGTACTGTTGAGTGATGGAAGATGAAGAAGGTTATGTAATGTTGATCGTAATGTGTAATGTAATGCTAATATAGTGTAATGTTAATCTTGGTGTTATTTTAATGTAATGCAATGTTAATGTAATCTTAATGTAATGTAATGCTAATATTAATGTTAATGTAATCTTAATCTTAATGTAATGTAATGTAAATGTAATCTTGATCTAAATGCAATGAAGTTTAGTGTTAATCTGAATGTTAATCTTATGTAATCTTAATGTAATGCAATGTTATGTAATGTAATATTGATCTTAACGTCTTCAGCTTGTTCAGACACCCAGACACTAATAACCTAGGTACTAACAAGCTGAAAACATTAACAATACTTTACTTCATTCATCTCCCATCACGTAATGTCCATCTGGTATTAAAGTAAAGACAAATGAAAGTAATGTTGAGTGATGGTGAATGAGGAAGACAAAGTGATTTCAGTGTTTTCAGCTTGTTAGAGGGAGAGCCAGGTGTTAACAAGCAGCGTGCCCCCCTAACTACCTGAAGACAGTGCATTACTTCATTCGTTTTCTATCACTCACCTACAGCTGCGTTCGTGCGTTCATATGTTTGTATACCTCATAATGTTCCTCTGTTACTATTCTATTTTTAGTCAGTATTATTTTCTCCCGCATATATATATATATATATATATATATATATATATATATATATATATATATATATATATATATATATATATATATATATATATATATATATATATATATATATATATATATCATCAACTTTCTTGACTTTTTTTTTCTATTTTGTTTATTTTTTTCACGTATCCGTTCTTTTGTTACCATTCTGTTCTCAGTTACCATTATTTTCTTCTTCAGTTATCCTTTTTTTTTTTTATCAAATTTGTAAACTTTTTTTTTTTCAGCTGTGGCATCTTTCTATACTTCGTCCCTGGAATTTATGTTTTATTTTTTATGGAATTTCTAAACTTTTCTAGCAGCCACATCTTCCTGTACTTCGTCATTTAAATGTATTGATCGTCTTTTTTTTTTTAAACAAATTTCAAAACTTTAACTGTCAAATCTTTCTGTACTTCATTTTAATTCATTCACCATCCTTTATTTTTTAAATTTCTAATTTTTTTTCTAGCTGCCACATCTTCCTCTACTTCGTCATTTAAATTTATTGATCGTCTTTTTTTCTTTTTTTTTTTTTTACAAATTTCAAAACTTTAACTGTCAAATCTTTCTGTACTTCATTTTAATTCATTCACCATCCTTTTTTTTTTTCTTTTCAAATTTCTAAACTTTTCAGTGTCCGCATCCTTCTGTATCTCACTACGTTCATCTATTTACTTTATCGTCTTGAATATCACGGGTATATCGAGTCGAGCATCGTACAGGGCAGGGTGAGATTATCGTACATGGAGGAGTGACTGGCGTACACGTGAGGGCCGCAGCTTCTGAGTGAGTCACGTAATGCTGGCTTCCCTCACCTGTCTGTAGCTCATCCATTTAAACTTTTATTTGGCTACACTTCACTCTGCTTCAGTTTTTATGGTGTCTGATTTTGAGAGTTTAATCTTACATTGCTTTATGACCTCGAGTTGTAGTTTGTAAATATTTATCTGTCTGTCTTCACCACTTAATCTGTCTGTCTATCTGTCAGTCATTCACTTTATCTATTTATCTATCTATCTATCTATCTATATCTGCATCTGTCTGTACGTCTATATGTCTGTCAGTCTATGTATTTGTCTAGTTGTCTGCCTATTTATCTATCTATCTGCCTATCTATCTATCTGTCTGTATCTATCTATCCACCAATCTATTCATCCATTTAACAATCTGCTCTTTTCCTATCAGTCTATCCATCCATCCTCTCACATTTCAAACACACACACACACACACACACACACACACACACACACACACACACACACACACACACACACACACACACACACACACACACACACACACACACACACACACACACACACACACACACACACACACACACACACACACACACACACACACACACACACACACACACACACACACACACACACGCATACACTCACCCAGCCAGCCAGTTAACAGCGTCTCGAGGGAAGGAATGTATTGGTAAAAGTCCAATTGGACAAGGAAGAAAATGTAATATTAGGAAGTAATTGATGTAATAAGTGCTGTGAGTCATTTAAGAAACGTGGAGGCATTTCAGCTGACTTGTCGGAAAGGGGAGGGGAGGGGAGGATAAAGGGGAGGTGGTGGTAGGGTAGGAAAGTGAGGGGAAGGAAGGGAAAGGGGGGATAAAGTTTGGGGAGGATGAAGGGAAGGGCATGGAAGGTCCGGAAGTGATGGAGAAGAAGGGGGTAGGGATGGGGAGTGGAATAGATGGGAGGATATAGGTGTGAGATGGGGTAAGGTGTCTTCTTGGTTGTGGGGGGAAAGGGAGAGGGGGGATGGGGAGGAGGAATACTTGTGTTGATGGGAGGGTGTGAAATTAGTGTGTGTGTGTGTGTGTGTGTGTGTGTGTGTGTGTGTGTGTGTGTGTGTGTGTGTGATATGTATATATGTACGAGTTTGTGTGTATGTATGTATGAATGTAGAAGAAAAAGAAGACGAAGAAGAGAAAGAAAAAAAGAAACTCAAATTTATCTTACTCTATACACTGTCAAACCAAGAAATAACTCACCTTTTTTTCCCTTTTCTCTTTAAATCCACTTTTTTCAGTATTCCCTCTTAAATCACCCAACTCTTTCATTCCTCCCTTTAAAATCCTACTTCTCACACTCAATTTAAATAACAATAACTTTTTTTCTTGTTTCATATATTCCTTAACCTTTTTTTTTTATTTATACTTTGTCTGTACACGTCCTTGGCCTTTCTCTTTCTTTGCTTTTATCCTTGCTGCTCTTCCTGTCTTTCCTCATCGAAGGGAAATTTAATCCTGAAAAGTTATGAACAAAAAAAGGGTGCGAGAAAAGAAAGAAAAGAAAATGAGGAGAATAAGAATAGGGAAGGAGGAGGATTGTAACTTGAGAGGACGAGAGAGAGAGAGAGAGAGAGAGAGAGAGAGAGAGAGAGAGAGAGAGAGAGAGAGAGAGAGAGAGAGAGAGAGAGAGAGAGAGAGAGAGAGAGAGAGAGAGAGAGAGAGAGAGAGAGAGAGAGAGAGAGAGGGGATGATAAAAAAGATAATGAAAACAAAGTAAAATTGAGAGAGAGAGAGAGAGAGAGAGAGAGAGAGAGAGAGAGAGAGAGAGAGAGAGAGAGACAGATAGACAGATAGACAGACAGACAGAGAAACAAAAAAGAACCAGAAACAGAAGCAAAACACAGAGATCACCACCAGCATCACCACCACCACCACCATCACCACCACCACCACCACCATCACCATCACCACCACCACCACCACCACCACCGCCACACACGTTCGCCAAGGAAAATCTACATTCTTGGCACGGGATACCTCAGGGCACCCACTTCTGCACCTTGGGTTTATCAGCATTACTATTAATACGTTCAGGTCGACCTCGCCAGAATGATGAAGCTTAGAGGGGGGGGGGACGGGCGATAGGTCACTGTGTTGGGGGGTGGTCAGTGGGTGTCAATATGTGGGGGGGTTCATAAAAGGGCAGGTTTATATAGGGTGTTTTAGGGTAGAAATGTCGTGGTTTTAGGGATAAATTTAGGGATATTTTGTAGGTATATTGAGGTTATTAGGGACTTTTTTGTTTCTAGGTAGTTTTTTAAAGTAATTCGTCTCTCTCTCTCTCTCTCTCTCTCTCTCTCTCTCTCTCTCTCTCTCTCTCTCTCTCTCTCTCTCTCTCTCTCTCTCTCTCTCTCTCTCTCTCTCTCCTTTTCCATCTTTTCTTTCGTTTTGATTTTTTTCTAAATCTACTGATGGAAGAATTTAAAGGAGGGAAGAAGGAAGAGAGAGAGAGAGAGAGAGAGAGAGAGAGAGAGAGAGAGAGAGAGAGAGAGAGAGAGAGAGAGAGAGAGAGAGAGAGAGAGAGAGAGAGAGAGAGAGAGTACGTAGATGTAGTAGGAAGAGAGAAAAGGAAGTAATAGTCTCTCTCTCTCTCTCTCTCTCTCTCTCTCTCTCTCTCTCTCTCTCTCTCTCTCTCTCTCTCTCTCTCTCTCTCTCTCTGACTTCCGTGAGCGCCAGGATTGTTTGGTTGTCAGGCGGAGACTTTTGTGTTTATTTACGTGGCAATGTGTTTAATATTTATTTCAGGCGGTGTGTGTGTGTGTGTGTGTGTGTGTGTGTGTGTGTGAACAGGGAAAAACTATACGTACAAAGAGGGAGAGTTGAGTTAAAGGGCGCACACACACACACACACACACACACACACACACACACACACACACACACACACACACACACACACACACACACACACACACACGTACATATTATTGATTCTTCTTCCAGCAATAGTTGTTGTTTTTTACCCGTTTTTTTCTACATCAATTTCCAGAAAGTGTTTTGTGATTTATTTTTACACTCGCAGCAATAAAAGGTACAAATTATAATGAAAGAAAACAAATATACAGAGAGAGAGAGAGAGAGAGAGAGAGAGAGAGAGAGAGAGAGAGAGAGAGAGAGAGAGAGAGAGAGGAGGGGGGGAATCTGAGATGAAATTTATTTATTTATTCATTTTTTTTATATACAGAAATGTGTGTGTGTGTGTGTGTGTGTGTGTGTGTGTGTTTTGTGTGTGTGCGTGCGTGTGCGCGTGCGTGACTCACCTGCTTCCTCGTCAGCGTAATAAGGGTGGGAATTTTATGCCAGGATAGAGAGGACAAAAAAATAAGCTTCCTTCTGATTGGCCAGCAGTAAACGAGGGTCTGTAGGAAGGCCGCTGATTGGGTGGCTGGTGGGGTGTTATGCCTTGTGAATGGCTGGATTGTTTTATTATAGGGAACTACTACTACTACTACTACTACTACTACTACTACTTATTCTTTTTGTTCTTGTTCTTGATCTTATTCTTCTTGTTCTTGTCTTTTCTTCTTTTCTTTTCTTTTTCTTTATTTTTTTCTTAAACTACTACTACTACTACTAATACTACTCCTACCACCACCACCACGGCCACTACTTAGAGTACACAAGGATGATAAATATACCTATTTCTATTGCTACCTAAGAGTGGGCTGTAAAGAGAAGCTGTGTTTTTATATATCTCTGTGTTTCCTGAGATGAGTGATCAGCCGCTTTGTGTTTACCTTAGAAAAAAGGGAAAGAATGAAAGATGGCAGGGAAAAAAATGGAAGGTATAGGAAAACAAGGGAAAGTGAATGGTTATGTCTAGTGGTAAAAAACGATAGGGAGGGAAAACTGAGGTGGATGGAGATGGGAAATGATAATGGAAGGGAAAAATGGGAGTGTGTGGTTTTTGGGTAGTGGAAAGAAGTGAAGACAGGGGAAACTGAAGGAGGTGGAGGTGGGAGAGGTTCTGGATGGTGAAGAAAAAGGATGGGAAGGGAAAATAGGGAAAGGTGGATGGCTTTATTTGGTGGAAAAAGTGAAAACGAGGGAAACTGGGTGACGTGGATAGACTTGTTTGATGGAAAAGACGGAAAAAAAGGGGGAAAATGGAAGACGGATGGTTTTGGATGGTGGAAAATAAGAAAGAAGGAGAAATGAGAAATGGATGGGTTTTGTTTGGTGGAAAAAAAAGTAAAGGGAAAATGGGGTTTGTAGTTATGGATGGTGGAAACAAGTGGAAAAAAAAATTGTAAGTGGATGATTCTGTTTGGTGGAGGAAAAAGGGAAAAGAAGGGAAAAATTTTGTTGATAGATGGTTTTCCAGGTCGTGTCAAGGGTAGATGGATGGAAAAGTGCATGAAAACTGAAATTATATGTTTAATGTTTAATTATTGTTCAAATTAATTAAAAGTCACCTGTTATTGTCTTCCTTATCACCACCACCACCATCACTATCATCATCATCATCATCACCACCACCACCATCATCATCATCATCATCATCACCATCCTCATTTTTATTCATATTTCCCTTTCATTTCCATCTTTATCAGGGTTTTTATCTCTTTATCCTTTATCCTCGTCCTTCTGTTCTTCCTTTCCTATCATTCAGCTTTCCCTTTTTCTTTTTATCTCTTTCTTCTTCCTTTACTTTCTCCTCCCTTCCTTCCTCTTCACTGTTGTCTTTTCATTCTTTCACCCTTTCTTTTTGTTCGCTTCCCTATCCTCTTCTTTATTATGCGTTTACTTAATCACCTCCTCCTCCTTCTCCTCCTCCTCCTCCTCCTCCTCCTCCTTCTCCTCCTCCTCCTCCTCCTCCTCCTCCTCCTCCATCAGCATCGCTACAACCATTATCGTCATTACTGAATTATCTTTATGGTTGTATGTTTCCAGTTTATCCATTATCACAATTATCGCTTCCCTCCTCCTCTGCTCTTCCTCTTCTTCCTCTTCCTTCTTGTATTTTTTTTTCTCCTTCGATTTTACGTTTTTTTTTATTTGTTCTTTCTTTGTGTTTATTTGACTTCATTGTTGCTTTACTTCATAATTTCTTCTTTTTCGTCTCCTCGTCATTCATTCATTCATTCATTTCTTCGTATAATATAAATATGTACAACTTGCAAATACAATGAATACTGACGCCTGTTAATTGCCTAACCAAACCTTATCCATTAACCAGGTGTATTCTATTCTTTAAAGTTATGACCGTGACCTTTCTCGTCTCACCTGTATATTAATTAATTATCCTCTTTACAGGTGAGGTGCTGGAGGGAGCGATATAGATACTGGGTGGTAGGTAAGTGCTTGTTATTATTACTCTTTTATTATGTAAGTGTTAGAGAGACTGGCCAGGGAAACAAATGGATGAAAAACAAGGCTCCTTTATATAACTCCTTTGAAAATACATAAGACAATAAAAAAATCAATAAAAAAAATAATAAAAGGAGACTCGAAAGTTCTTTTTTTTTATCGCATGTACATCTTCCTCTTCGGTTCAAGTCGCAGGCAAGGGAGGAAATAAAAGGGTGAGAGAGAAAAATGAAGAGTAATTATAAAGAAACAAAGGGAGAGAGAGAGAGAATAGATGTATAGAGAAAGGGAGATAGAGAAACTTGATATCTTTAGAAACAGCTTAAATCGTTGGCAAGGGAGAAAATAAAAGGGTGAGTGAAAGAAATGAAAGGGTAATGATAAAGAAACAAAGGGAGAGAAAGAATGAATGTGTAAAGGAAGGCAGATGAAAAAAAAAATGAGAAGAATAGAGAAATGCGAAAGAAAGAAACAAGAGGAAAGAACGGGGAATAGGAAAGGCAGAGAAAGACATGAAAGGAAAGAAAGAAGACATGGAAAGGAGAGGTGAAAGAGAGTAATGTAAGAAAAAAGAGTAAGGGAAGGAAAAAGGAGGAGAAACGAAAGGGAAGAAGGGAAATAAAAGGAGATAATAACGCGAGGAAAACGAGGGGAAGAAGGCAATACGAGAAGGAAAAGAGGGTAAAGAATGATTAAGAGATAGGAATGGAGGGAGAAAAGGAGGAGAAGGAAAGCGTAAATGGAGAAAAGAGAATGGAAATGAAGCAATAGAGAGGAGATAAAAACGGAGAGAGAGA
>NC_087182.1:3176254-3201254 GCF_035594125.1 Scylla paramamosain
CCCGTGTTGATGTTTTTCGGCGCCTTTATTGCCCACGCGTCTCCTTCCCCCTGCGTCGCATCTGTCACGCCCTCCCATTATTGCCTGCCTTTACAAGCCATCCGCCTGGCCTCCCTCCCCCCTGCCTGCCCTCTCCTGTCCTGTCTCCCTCTCCCCCTGTTTAACCTCCACTTCTCTCCTCCCCTCTGTTTTAGCCTCCATCTCCCTTCCCTTGCCTGCCCTGGAACTCTTATAGTCTAAATCCTGCCCTGTTCTACGTTACTAACATTTTCCTTTCAAAACTGTACAATTATTTCTACTGATTTCCCTTTTTTTCCTTCCTTGTGTCTTCTTTCCCTATTTGTAGTCTTCTCTTCTCTTATTCTGTTATTTTCGCGTTTTTAATCTTTTATTTTCCCTTTTCTCACCAAATCATGTGCTGGTTTTTGCTAATTTCCCTTTTCCTCTCACTTTTTGTCTTATTTTCCCATTTGTTGCCTTCTCTTTCCTTACTTTTTGCCATAAAGATAAATAGTAACCTCTACAAATTTTCCTTTTTTTTTTTTCCTCGTTCTGTTTCGTTTCCCTGATAACCTTCTTTTCTCTTTTCTCTCCAAATCATGTACTGTTACTGATTTTCCCTTTTTCCATCTACTTTCTCTCCTATTTTCCTTTACTAAACCTCTCTTCACCTCCTTATTCTAATCCTTCGTTGCTAATATTTCTCTCTCCTTCAAATTCTGTCCTGTTCTTCACTTGCAAATCTTCTTTTTTTTATTTTCTTTAATTTCTGTTCTATTCCCCCATTCGTGATATTTTCTCCTCTTTCTCTCCTATTTTTCTCTTACTAATCTTCTTTTTCCTCCTTTCCTTTACTAATTTCCTCTCCCTTCAAACTCTTTTCTCTTCTCTTTTATTAATTTTCTCTTTATTCTCTTTTGCCTTTAACTATATTCTCCTTTATTATCTCTCTCTCTCTCTCTCTCTCTCTCTCTCTCTCTCTCTCTCTCTCTCTCTCTCTCTCTCTCTCTCTCTCTCTCTCTCTCTCTCTCTCTCTCTCTCTCTCTCTCTCTCTCTCTCTCTCTCTCTCTCTCTCTCTCTCTCTCTCTCTCTCTCTCTCTCTCTCTCTCTCTCTCTCTCTCTCTCTCTCTCTCTCGTTCTTACTTTCCTTGTTTCCTTACTTGCTTCTCTGTTCTGTTTGTATTTTTCCTTCCCTTTTCTTCTTCTTTCTTTCTTTCTCCTCCTTTTCTTCCACCTCCTCTTTCTTCTCATGCTATCTGGTTCTTATCTGTTCCTTCTCCCTTTCCTGTTCTTCTGTTTCTCTTCCTCCTCATCCGCTATCAGAGAGAGAGAGAGAGAGAGAGAGAGAGAGAGAGAGAGAGAGAGAGAGAGAGAGAGAGAGAGAGAGAGAGAGAGAGAGAGAGAGAGGTTATCTGTTGTATGATTTCAGTGGTTTTGTATTATTCCTTCAGCGCCTGCGTCAGTATTCATGTCCCTGGAGGTGTGGCCTTTCCTCACCCTCACCTCTCCCTGACTTCCTCCTCTTCACCTTCGTCACCCCTCTTCTGTCCTTGACCTCTCCCTTACCTTGTGATTCTCCCTTCTACAGCCCCTTCGTCAGGTATAATTGTGGTGTTTATATATTCTTATCTCTCTTTGTATCCTTTGTTTCTCTATACTATTTTTTTTTCAAGTTTGTCCTTTTTATATGTCTAACTCCATTTTCCTTGCCTCCTTTCTTCAGCGCCATCGTCAGGAGCCCTTCTTCAGGAATCGTAGAGGTGTTTCTGTTCTATTGTTCTATATACTTTCATTTTCTTTCGACCATCTTTTTTTTTTCTGAAGTTTGCCCTTTTTATCTCTCTGTCTTCCCTTTACCTTATCCCCCTTCTTCAGCCCCTTCGTCGGGAACTCTTTTTGTTCTCGCATATCACCACCTGTACTTTTCATCGTCCTTCTCCACCATATATCTGTTCTCCATGTTTTCATTTTCTTTCGACCACATTCCTTTTTTTTCTCTCTCTCTCTCTCTCTCTCTATCTTCCCTTTTCTTATCTCCCTTCTTCAGCCCCTTCGTCAGGAACTTTTTTGTTCTCGCCTTTCACCACCTGTACTTTTTCATCGTCCTTCTCCACCATATCCCCTTCCTGTGCTAGTATCTCTTCATCTGTTTCCTTCCCTCTCCCTTCCTGATCCCTCTCCTTCAGCGCCTCCTTCACTGTCCTCTTCTGTATACCGTCATCACTTTCCTCTATCACTTCTCATCTTCCTTCATTTATCTTCCTCCCTTTTTGATCCTTGTTCCTCAGTGTTGAAATGTTTTCTCGTTTTATATCGAGGCTTGACTGAAAGTTATTGGATTTTCGAGGGTCTTCGTATGATTTCAGTGAGAGTTAATTAATTACGTAACATTTATAGAGAAACATGCTTTAAACTGGCTCTCGTGGAAGTTGCAGGGATTTTCGTGGGTATTTTTTTACGATTCTAGTGTTACTTTTGTGTTATTAGGTTTTCGTTTGTGTTTGTATGATTCTAGTGATAGTTTAACGTAACATTGATAGAGAAACGTGCTTTAAACTGGCTCTCGTGGAAGTTACAGATTTCAGTGCGTGTTTCAATGATTCTAGTGATAATTTAACCCTTCCACTGCTTTTTGGCACATGTTTCCTTAATCACTAACCACTCTGAGATATGTCCTCTTGTCCTACAGCCGCCATTAAACACTACACCGGCTAGAAATTCCAAAAATCTATTCTTGTAATCTTTTGTAGACGCTTGTAAAGATTTCATACCTTGTGCTTCGTGTTGTGAGTTCTTAAATATCGAAGGGAAGGGGGTTAACAGGTATCCCGCTAATAGTAGTAGTAATAGTAGTAGTACATAAGAACATAAGAACATAAGAAATAAGGGAAGCTGCAAGAAGCGACCAGGCTTACACGTGGCAGTCCCTGTAGTAGTTTTATTGACAAAAATCTCATATAACAAAGTATTTACCTATTTTTGTCCATACTGAATACATATTAAAGATACATAGAAGGCCTAAACGTAGCCAACCTAACCACAAAACTCTATTCCTATGTCTTCGCTACTTGATGCACATAGCTGCACAACTCTGAAACGGATTCATATTCATTCATAAGCTACTTCAATAACAAAACATCCATTTGAGTGGCTCTCACGAAAGGTATTAGGATTTTCAAGGACGTTTCCGTGATTTTGTTGATAGTTTAACAAGTGTCCTGCATCACCAGTAGAGAAACATCCTTCAAATTGGCTCTGGTGGAAATTATTGGAATCTTTAAGGGTGTCTAAATCCTGCCCTTTCCTACGTTACTAATATTTTCCTTTCAAAACTGTACAATTATTTCTACTGATTTCCCTTTTTTCCTTCCTTGTGTCTTGTGTATTGTGTATTGGAATCTTTAAGGGTGTTTGTATGATTCCATTGATAGTTTAGCTAAAAATATGCCTTCATTCCAACATCACTCTTCTAAATAGCTCTTGTAGAAGTTATTGGGATTTTCAAAGGCAATTAAGCGTTTCTAATAGTATTTTAACACTATTCTGCACCGTCAGTAGGACAAACACCCCAGAGAACCTGATTGATCATTCCTGTGGTCTCAGAAAATAGTCCTGATAAGAGAAGATAGCGTTGAAGAACACGACCCTTAGAGAATACTGATTAGAAAATGGTGATTAGAAAATAGACAATGAGAGAACAAGGCAATTAAGAACACAAGCCTCAGAAAATAGTCATTCAAAAACAGCTTTAGAAAATAGTCATTCGAAAACAGTTTTAGAAAATAGTCATTCAAAAACAGCCTTAGAAAAGTACCATTCAAAAATAATCTTACAAAACACGCCTCCAAAAATAGCCTTACTAAACAGCCCTCCAAAAAAACAGCCTTACAAAACAGCACTCAAAAAACAGCCCTACAAATCAGCACTTCAAACACACCCCTTCAAAAAACAGCCTTACAAAACAGTCCCTCAAAAAACAGCCTTACAAAACAGCCCCTCAAAAAACAGCCTTACAAAACAGCCCCTCAAAAAACAGCCTTACAAAACAGTCCCTCAAAAAACAGCCTTACAAAACAGTCCCTCAAAAAACAGCCTTACAAAACAGTCCCTCAAAAAAAAACAGCCTTACAAAACAGTCCCTCAAAAAACAGCCTTACAAAACAGTCCCTCAAAAAACAGCCTTACAAAACAGTCCCTCAAAAAACAGCCTTACAAAACAGTCCCTCAAAAAACAGCCTTACAAAACAGTCCCTCAAAAAACAGCCTTACAAAACAGTCCCTCAAAAAACAGCCTTACAAAACAGTCCCTCAAAAAACAGCCTTATAAAACAGTCCCTCAAAAAACAGCCTTATAAAACAGCCCTCCAAAAAAACAGCCTTACAAAACAGCCCTTCAAAAAACAGCCTTACAAAACAGTCCCTCAAAAAACAGCCTTACTAAACAGCCCTCCAAAAAAACAGCCTTACAAAACAGCCCTTCAAAAAACAGACAAGATGAAACAAGAAAGTGATCGAGGACTCCCCCAGTCTCTTCGCAGTGCCCCCCGCCAGTAGTTGGTCCAGGGGCAGCCATGTGGTCACGATTAAGGTGGAGGCGAGTCACGTCCTGCTCATTAACCTTCACCTGGTCAAGGGAGGTCTCACAGGTGCACTTCTTTACCTGTGTGTGCTTTTTCTTTCTTTCTTTCTTTCTTTTTACCTTTTCCTACCTCAACGTCTAATTAGTATGTTCTTTTTTTTCAATTTTCTATATTTTTCCGTGGGATTTCGATAAATTGGGTGATTGAAATAGAAGGGAAGAGATTTTTTATTAGTTTTTCATATGTCGATGGATGGAGTGATTGAAATAGAAAAGAGAAATGGATGCATACGTGAGGTTTTCTATTTTCTTTTTTTCATGGTAGATTGTGGTAGATAGAATGAATGAAAGAGAAGAGATGAATGTATGGCAACGTAAGTGAGATAGAAAGATGAAATGGTTACACGGGTTTTTTTTTTATTTCCGTTTGAATGAAAAGAAAGAGAGAGAGAGAGAGAGAGAGAGAGAGAGAGAGAGAGAGAGAGAGAGAGAGAGAGAGAGAGAGAGAGAGAGAGAGAGAGAGAGAGAGAGAGAGAGTGGGTGGGTGGCCGAGAAGGATGTGGAAACAGATAAGAACCCAAGTGGAAAGAGGTGCAAGAAAAAGAGGAGGAAGAAGAGGAGGAAGTCTAAGACAAGGAAGAGGAAGAGTTTTATGAGTAGAAGCAACCAAGCGAGAGGAACTTTAGCCTGCAGGTCGAGGAGGAGGAGGAGGAGGAAGAGGAGGAGGAGGAGGAGGAGGAAAAAGAAGAAGAAAAAAGACACTAGCATAAATATCTGAGAAAAAAAGAAAGAAAAACTGGAATGAAGGAAGGAAGGAAGGAAATTGTGCAGAGAGAGAGAGAGAGAGAGAGAGAGAGAGAGAGAGAGAGAGAGAGAGAGAGAGAGAGAGAGAGAGAGAGAGAGAGAGAGAGAGAGATTAAAGTACGACTCTCTAAATAGCAAGATAGAAGAAGAAGAAGAAGAAGAAGAAGAAGAGGAGAAGAAGAAGAAGAAGAGGAGGAGGAGGAGGAGGAGGAAGAAGAAGAGGAGGAGAAGGAAGAAGAAAAAAAAGGGGAAAAAGAAGAGGAAGCTTGGTAGTAGTAGTAGTAGTAGTAGTAGTAGTAGTAATAGTAGTAATGATGATGATGATGATGATGATGATAGCACTAGAAAGAAGATCAGCAACAAGAAGAAGAGGAGGAGGACGAGAAGCAGGATATGGAGGGGGAAGAGGAGGAGGAAGAAGAGAAGAGGAGGAGATGGAAGACACATTTTTTGCACTTTCACGATTTCTTTCCCATTCATAACTGAAATAAAACTCACTCATTATAATTTTATTGGCAAAAAAACTTAGGAGGCTTAACAATTACTGAGAATGAATGCCTTTGGACCTGGGAGAGAGAGAGAGAGAGAGAGAGAGAGAGAGAGAGAGAGAGAGAGAGAGAGAGAGAGAGAGAGAGAGAGAGAGAGAGATTATTGACACCCTTTCTGTTGTTGCTGTTGTCTTTTTCTTTTTTTCTTTCCTTATCTCCATTTTCGTTTCTTTTTTTCATTATCTTTGCCTTCTATCTTTCCCCTTTCCATTCCTCGTTTCTTGTTCTTTTGGCTGTTTTGTTTTCTTTTTTACCGTTTTCTATTCATGGTTCTCTTTCCCCTCCTTTATTTTCCTTGCTTTCATCTCTTTCTGTTCGTATCTAACTATTTTTTTTTTTTCTTGCTTTTATCCCTGTGTCTATTTTTTTTTCCTTGCCAAATTTATTCTCCTCTCCTTTCTCTTCCATCAAGGTATTTTTCCCTCCTCTTCCTGCCTGCTTTCCTCCATTTGCCTTTTTTTTCTGTCACTTGTTTTTTTTTCCTCCCTCCGCCATTTTTTTCCCTCTGCCAGGCAATTTAAGTTTTTTTTCCCTTCTAGCAACTTTACCTTCTGTCTGTCTTTAGTTTCCATCCCATTAAGCAGTTTCTTCTCCTGTCTGGTTTTTTCCCCTTCACTTTTTTTCCCAGTCTGCTTTTTTTTTTTTTCATCCCCTGCTTGTCCTCTTTTTTTCCTTCTCGTTTCGGTTCTTTTCCTCCAAATATTTCCTTTCAGTGTTGTGTGTTTATGGTATTGAGTCGAGAGCGTAGGAGGAGGAGGAGGAGGAGGAGGAGGAGGAGGAGGAGGAGGAAAGGAGGACGAGTAAAAATGGAATCAGGACAAGGATTAGGAGGATAGGGAGGATAAGAGAGGAGGAGAGGAAGAAGGAAAAAGAAGAAGAAGAAGAAGAAGAAGAGAGAGAGAGAGAGAGAGAGAGAGAGAGAGAGAGAGAGAGAGAGAGAGAGAGAGAGAGAGAGAGAGAGAGAGAGAGAGAGAGAGAGAGAGAGAGAGAGAGCACTAATAATAAAATGAAAAGAAATATGACTACTACTACTATTACTACTATTACTACTACTATTACTATAATAATAACAACAATAATAATAATAATAATAATAATAATAATAATAATAATAATAATAATAATAATAATAATAATAATAATAACAAACTGACAGGTATGTAGACAAGGTGTGTAGCAGGAAGCCAATTAATGCAATTTTTACCTGTCGTGTGTGTGTGTGTGTGTGTGTGTGTGTGTGTGTGTGTGTGTGTGTGTGTGTGTGTGTGTGTGTGTGTGTGTGTGTGTGAGAGAGAGAGAAAAAGGAATATAAGATATACGCTTGATATTATTATTATTATTATTATTTTTATTATTATTATTATTATTATTATTATTATTATTATTATTATTATTATTATTATTATTATTATTGCTATTATTCATTGGCATTTTTTTTTCCATTTTCTTATCTCAGGTGAAATACAGGCAGGTAAATTGTGTTTCTCCTCCTCCTCCTCCTCCTCCTCCTCCTCCTCCTCCTCCTCCTCCTCCTCCTCCTCTTCCTATTTTCCAATCAGTCTGGTAATTAACTACAAGAAAAAGGAGTCAATGATGAACAAGGCAATTACGAAAGCAATAGTTACCTTTTCCAAACTCTCTCTCTCTCTCTCTCTCTCTCTCTCTCTCTCTCTCTCTCTCTCTCTCTCTCTCTCTCTCTCTCTCTCTCTCTCTCTCTCTCTCTCTCTCTCTCTCTCTCTCTCTCTCTCTCTCTCTCTGTGTGTGTGTGTGTGTGTGTGTGTGTGTGTGTGTGTGTGTGTGTGTGTGTGTGTGTGTGTGTGTGTGTTTACAATCGGAAATGAAAGGTGTAAATATTATGAATCGTACTAATGGAGCATTTACCCTCCTCCTCCTCCTCCTCCTCCTCCTCCTCCTCCTCCTCCTCCTCCTCCTCCTCCTCCTCCTCCTCGACTATGTTGCTCGTTCTTTCTTTGTATTCCTTTGTGTTTTCCCTCATAGGTGAGAGTCTGTTCCATTACTATTATTAATTCAGGTGTTATTGATTGTGTGTGGAGGGGAGGTGGAGGAAGGGAGGAAAGGGGAGGGGGGAAGGGTTACCATGGCGGGGGGAGGGGAGTAAATAAGGGTAGAGCTTATGGGGGTAAGGAAATGGGTGTTTTTGCAGGGTTGGGGAGGAAAGGAAGAAGGGAGAGGAGGAAAAAAGGGGAATAATGTATAGCAAAGGAAGGAAGGATGGAAGGAAGGGAGAGAGAAATGGGAAGGATTAGATTGGGGGATATATTAGAGGGGAAGTGAAGGGGAAGGGGAAAGACGCGATGGATGAAAGGAAAGAATAGAAAAGGGAATGAATGGGAGGGATTAGACTCGGGGTGTAGGAGAGGGGAGAAGGAAGGGAGGTGATGGGTGCAAGGAAAGAAAAGGGGAAGGAAGGAAAGAAGAGGAAGCAGAGGGAGGAGATTAAGAGAAGTAAGAGAAAGGAAAGGGGAGGAGTGAAGTGGAGTGGAAGGAAGGGAATGACTCGGGTGAGGGGAAGGGAGGGGAGGAGGTGACACGTGACTCGAGGGGAGAAGTTCATAGAGGTCAGGACACACACACACACACACACACACACACACACACACACACACGCACACACATTGTTACTACTACTACTACTACTACTACTACTACTACTACTACTACTACTATTACTACTACTACAAGTGTTTTGGTTCATGCAGGAAAGTAGGCTGTGAAAATAACCTACTTGGCAATCCCTCGCCCTCATAAGTGTGACGAGAGAGAGAGAGAGAGAGAGAGAGAGAGAGAGAGAGAGAGAGAGAGAGAGAGAGAGAGAGAGAGAGAGAGAGAGAGAGAGTATTAATATTTCAGCGTAAGATAACGAAAGTGCTGTTATTACGAGATTCCTTCCCTAAATTAAAGAAGTAAATCAAATTAAAAAAGAGGAGAATAAAAAAAAGTTCCCCTTAAAACGAAAAAAAGAAAACTGACGTAACAAGAGGAAGAAACAATAACGGAAAGAAAGAAAAAGGTGAAAGGAAAGAAAAAGAGAAAAGGACACGAGTAAAAGAAGATAATACTCAAAAATGAATTAATAGCTGAGTTAAATTAATATTGAAGTTATAGATAGATAAATAAAGGAGGAGAAGAAGAAACATAAGAAGGACGGGGAAGGAGGAGGAGTAAGAAGCAAAAAAGCAGAAGAAGGAGGTGAAAGAGGAGATGTAATAGAGAAACAATTAGAATATAGACTGACAGATAAATGAACAAATAAAAAAAAAAGATGACGTTATAAAGAAATGGAAAAAAAAAGAAGAGGAAGAAGAAGAAAATGAAGAAACAGCAGAAGAACGTTAAAGGAAGAGGAGAATGAGTAAGAAGAAGTAGAAGAAGATGAAAGATATATATAAAAAAAATACAGGTTATTGATACAAAGACAAACAAATCAAATGAGATAAATAAATGAACAAATGAAAAAAAAAATACAAGACAGAGAAGCAGTGAATTGTGGGAGTGCCGGGCGAGGAATGCAGAACGCCATGCACACCTCAATCCGGCAGCGTCTGGGCGCCATGAGTCATGCATAGGAAATCCATCAGGTGCATGACAGGACGCCCCCACACCCCCCCCCAACCCAGCAGAGAGAATTGGGGGGAGGGAGGGGGTGAGAGTCAAGGAGGAGATGGAGGGGAGGATGAGAGGGAAGTGTGAAGAGGGAGGTGTTGTTTACTTATATCTCCTCCTCCTCCTCCTCCTCCTCCTCCTCCTCCTCCTCCTATTCTTTTTTTCTTTTTTCCTTCGCTTTCTCTTCGTTTCTCCCTCCCACCCTCTCTCCTCCTCTTCTTCTTCTTCTTCTTCTTCTTCTTCTTCTTCTTCTTCTTCTTCTTCTTCTTCTTCTTCTTCTTCTTCTTACCTGCCTCACCTGGCTTGAAAAGAAGAGAGAGGAGAAAGGGATGAATATGGGAAGGATAAAGAGAAGAAAGAAAGAAACGAAGGAAGCGAGGAAAAAAATGGCAGGAATGTTTTGATGAAGAGGGAATGTATTTGTGGATTCCTTTTCGTCTTTTTTTCCCCTTCTGGTTATTCCCTCTATGTGTCTCTTTCTCTCTCTCTTTCTTTTTTCTCTCCCTCAAGGCAAGTATATATTTTTCTCCCCCTTTTTATGATTTTATCTTATTTTTTTTTATTACTTGGTTTGTCTTTTCTTTTCTTTGTATTTTACTTTATTTCTCTCCATCCTCCTCCTCCTCCTCCTCCTCCTCCTCCTCCTCCTCCTCCTCCTCCTCCTCCTCCTCCTCCTCCTCCTCCTCTATATCTCGCTGCGCAAACAGAATTTGTTTCTTCCATTTCTTTTCTTTTCTTTCTTTTTTCTTCTTCGTTCTTTCTTGCTTTCCTTTTTTCCCCTTTTGCTTTATATACGCCAAAATTGTGTTGTTTATTTAACTTACACGATACGTAGATAAGATTAACGTGTGTGTGTGTGTGTGTGTGTGTGTGTGTGTGTGTGTGTGTGTGTAAGTAGGCATTCTTGTTTTTATTCTAATCCTTTAAGCTGTCTTCAGGTAACGAGAGAGAGAGAGAGAGAGAGAGAGAGAGAGAGAGAGAGAGAGAGAGAGAGAGATGCGAAATTATGTCTTTCTCTCTCTCTCTCTCTCTCTCTCTCTCTCTCTCTCTCTCTCTCTCTCTCTCTCTCTCTCTCTCTCTCTCTCTCTCTCTTAAATTCCACTTCCCTCACTCAGGATTAGCGAACATTGCCTTGATGTATTACTTCTTTTCCCTCTTCCTTTCTCTCTCGTTCTCCTTTTGCCCTCGTCTTTTATCATACTGTATACAAAGAAATTCATGTATAAATTTCCCATCTCTTAACCCTTTCGTTTCCTCATTTCATCTTTTTTTTCCTTCGTTATTCTTTCTTTTTACCATTTTTGTTTTTTTCATATTTTCCCCTTCTTCCTCTTTTTTTGTTTTCTTTATTTTTTTAAATTTTACTCTTTCCCTCTTTGTCCTATTTTTTTTCTCTTCTTTATCCTCCAATTCACTTTCCTTCCCTATTTTCCTCTCTTCTTTCCTCTTTCAGTCACACTTTCCCTTCCTTTCTCCTGTAACCCTCTTTTTTCCCCTTTCCTTTAATTTTCTTTCCCCATTTTCTAACATCCCTTTCATTTCCTCTTTCCCCTTCTCTCTTTCATATTCTTTCCTCATCTCCCTTTCATTTCCTTTCCGACTGTCCACTTCATCCTTCCCTTTCTTCTTTATTCCGCCTTCCTTTCCCTCTCCTTTCCCCTCTCCCTTCACCCTTTTATTTCCCCTCATCCCGTACTAAGAACACGTGGACACAAGGTTTAAGAGGTAACTTCTCGTCGCTCTAACCTTTCTTAAACTTCAGCTTTCCCCTCATCCATCCCCTCAGCCTCCCCTCATTTTCCCCTCACATACTCGGCCATATGTTCGATCTGGTGGACACAGGTCTGAGGGGAATCTTGAGGGGGAGTTCTTGTAGGCAATGGGAAGAGATGTAAGTGAGGGGAGTCATTGAGGGGAGGGTAGTGGGAAGGGAGTTTGGTGGCATGTAATACTGAGTTATGTGGAGGAGGAGGAGGAGGAGGAAAAAGAAGAAGGAGGAGAAGGAGGAGATCAAAGAAGAGAAGGAGGAGGAGGAGGAGGAGAAGGAAAGAACAGGAAGGAGAGGAGGAGAAGGAAGAAGAAGTAGAACAAAGAGATCAAAGAAGGGGAGGAAGAGGAGAAGGAAAGAGCAGGAAGAAGAGAAGGAATACAAAGGAATACAAAGGAATACAAAGGAAAGCCAAACAGCAACAGACCTTTTGGTCCTTGCAAGGCTGTTTGGTAACGACTTCTAACTAGCTACAGGGAAGAGAGACAGGACAGCATAGCAGAAGACTCCTCCCCACCCACCACTCCCTCCAGCTTGCGCTGGCATGGAAATAGTTGGGAAAAGTACCATGCAGTATGGAAAAACTGGCATGGAAATTTTCATAGGAAAGGATGAAAGGAAGTTCTACTATTCACCCTACGGTGAACTCTATACGCCTACCTGAAAGTTAATACAAGTTATGTTAAAACTGGTGAATAAGAGTTTATTAGTGAATTTAGTAATTATTCGGACAAGAAGAGAGCTTGTTGGGGATTTGCTTTTAAATATTTGTCTATTTTATTTTTGAATGATTCAATACTATTGCTGTTCACAATTTCGAGGAGGAGGAGGAGGAGGAGGAGGAGGAGTGGGAAGAAACAGAAGAAGGAGGGGAAAGGAGGAGGAAGAGGAGGAGAATGAGGAGTAAGAAGAAGTAGAAGGAGGAGGAGGTGGTGGAGGAGGAGGAGGAGGAGGAGGAGAAGATGCAAAAGAAAAAAAGAAGAAGAGGAAGACAAGGAGATGATGATGATGAAGAAGAAGAAGAAAAAAAAAGAAGAAGAAAGAAGAAGAGAAGGAGGGGGGTGGAGGTGTAGGAAGAAGAAATGTAAAAAAAAATAAACAAGAAAACGAAGAAAAAAATAACATTAAACAACAACAACAACAGCAGCAACAACAACAACAACAACAACAACAACAACAGCTGATATGACAGTGAGGGGAGATGAAGCTGAAGGGAAGAACTGGGTCAGGTGAGGGGAAGAAAGAGTCTTGAGATACCCCAGGTTAATTATTAAGCCTAAGCAAAAGTAACAGATACAAGAATTGAGGGGAAATGCACCGGATGAAGAGGACGAGGGGAAAAAATACAGGTCTGGACGATGAGGGGAAATGTAGCTTTTGAAGATGAAAGGGGAAACTGTAGCAGATGTAGGAGTCGAAAGGGGAAAATAAGAGTCCAGTAGATGAGGGGAAATGTAACAGGTGTAACAGATGAGGGGCTAAATGACAGTTATAGGTAAGGGGAAACTGTGACACGTGTGGAAGACAAGGGGAAAGTGTAGTAACTTATAATTAAGGGGAAAAATGTGAAGGGAAAACTGCAAGAGAGAGAGAGAGAGAGAGAGAGAGAGCACCCAAAAGTTAACGAAAATAAAGAAGAGGGGAAATAGCAAACATCAATAAACGAGGAATAAGGAAAGAAGATGCAACAACTGAAGGAGAAAGAGGGGAAGAAAAGAGAGGAATGAGGACAGAGAGGTGATAAGAAGAGGGGAAGGGTGGAAGTGAGGAGCACAGGTGAGGGTGAAAGATGGTGATGAGGGGAGGTGAGGGGAAGAAAAGGGGAAAAAGGCTATCACTGACAACCTACCCTACAATTTCTCTCTCTCTCTCTCTCTCTCTCTCTCTCTCTCTCTCTCTCTCTCTCTCTCTCTCTCTCTCTCTCTCTCTCTCTCTCTCTCTCTCTCTCAGTAGTATTTATGATAATTTAAGAGGAAGTACTCCTTAGAGAGAGAGAGAGAGAGAGAGAGAGAGAGAGAGAGAGAGAGAGAGAGAGAGAGAGAGAGAGAGAGAGAGAGAGAGAGAGAGAGAGAGAGAGAGGCTTTACATTATACACTATTACTTAATTCATACTTTCTTTCTTCACTTTACTCAATTCTTATATATTTTGTTCATAATTCATTTTATTGATATATTCATTCTACCTGTTCATTTACAATCTATATTTTTACTATATATATTTTTTTGTTCTTTACCATTATTATTTGTTTCATTTATTTGTTTATTTATTTATCTACCTGTTTATTTGTTTATTCAGCATTGTTTTTTATTTATTTATTTATTCATTTATTTCATTTATTTATTTACTTATTTATTTTTTTTGTATGTAGAACCATGTATCCCTTCAGAAAATACACACAGTTCCCTTCCACTACCCTTCGCTTCACTTCCCTGCCCTTCTCTTCCCTTCGTCAGGAGAGGCTAAGCAAGGCTGCTGCAGGCACGAACCAATTTGATGCCCTTTCATCGACCTTATCTTCTCATCTTCCTTCTCTCTTTGCTCAGCGTCCGGGGAGGGGGAAGCGAGGCGTGTGTTTACAAAGACGGAAAATCTGTCATCTGTAACTTTTCCTTCTCTTCGTCGTATTGTTTGTGTGCTTTCTCGTTTTTTTCTTTTCTTTTATTTATTTTTTTTTTTTGAGTATTTTTGGTCTGTCTTTTTCTTATGGATCTCTCTCTCTCTCTCTCTCTCTCTCTCTCTCTCTCTCTCTCTCTCTCTCTCTCTCTCTCTCTCTCTCTCTCTCTCTCTCTCTCTCTCTCTCTCTCTCTCTCTCTCTATCTCTTACTTCTGTTGCATTTAGAGAGACAGACACAGACAGACAGACAGACAGACAGACAGACAGACAGACAGACAGACAGACAAACAGACAAATGAAATAAATAAACAATTGTGAGAGAGTGAGAGAGATTTTTAGGGAGGAAGTGTGAGAGTGGACTGAGGATTGTGAGAGCAAGGTGAGAGAGTGATGAGAGGATGAGGGGAGGCCCTTAGACGTGATTAGTGTTGACGAGAGGGAGAGAGAGAGAGAGAGAGAGAGAGAGAGAGAGAGAGAGAGAGAGAGAGAGAGAGAGAGAGAGAGAGAGAGAGAGAGAGAGAGAGAGAGAGAGAGAGAGAGAGAGAGAGAATATGTCTGTGTGTGTGTGTGTGTGTGTGTGTGTGTGTGTGTGTGTGTGTGTGTGTGTGTGTGTGTGTGTGTGTGTGTGTGTGTGTGTGTGTGTGTGTGTGTGTGTGTGTGTGTGCGTTTTCCCTACATCAATATTGACACACTGAGAAGCAACTCAACAAGTGGCGAACACACACACACACACACACACACACACACACACACACACACACACACACACACACACACACACACACACATGACCAAAAAGCATGACATTATTACGTATTTGTTGCCTTCGTTAAGCTCTTCTTCTGATAATATAAAGTTTTGTGCCTCGATGTTTGCAATGAAGACGTGTGTGTGTGTGTGTGTGTGTGTGTGTGTGTGTGTGTGTGTCCGCGTGGTGCAGTGCGGCAGTGGTGTTCCCTCCCTCCTGCTCACCACCTCAAGGCCACTCACTAACAGCCCTTAATACCACACCCCCGCCTCCCTCCCTCCCTCCCTCGCCGCTTAGGTAGAATTGGTGACTCAGCCCGTGACTCGCGGTTCACGGAAGACAGCACCTTGTATTCTTAAACGCTTCGTGCTTTCATCACTATTTACAAAGGCCACACTGGTGATTAGTTACGTTCTTCAGGGTGTTTTAATATCAAAGGTGCATGATGGTTGTTTAACTCTTGCTAGAATCATGCAAACACTCCAGGAAACTTTAGACTTCTCGTGAAAGGTCGGAATAAGACGAAAGGTTTCAGAACACGGACGTGAAAGTCTGTGTGGGGTGCCTAGTGTGCAGTGAGAGGTGTGAGGTGTGAGGTGTGAGGCTGCCCTGGTCACAGTCACCCTTCATGTACTCTGTGAGGTGTTTGGTGCAATGCGTCACTGGCCGCGGCTGCCTCGCGTCCCTTTGGGTATTGGGGCAAAATCGAATGAGTTATGAGCGGCGATAGGGGCTGGTGGGTGTACAGCACACTGATGGGGTGGGGGGGGGGTGCATGGCGGGCAGCGGTGGGCCTTTGCTGCCGGGCACTAAAGAGGAGAGCAGAGAGACACCGGGTAGGGAGGAGGGGCGGGGTGGGTGGTGCGTGCGGGGGTGTGCGGCGGTGTGCGGGTGAGTGCCGCCAACGCCGCACGCCGCCACAAGTGACACCCTGGAGCCCTGAGCCTCAGCGCCGCCCTCCGCCTCCCTGTTCGTTACCCCGCTCCGGATGGCTGGCGGCGGCGCACGGGTCGAGCAGCGCCACGCACCGCCGCCGCCGCCGCCACCGCCGCCACCACCGCCAGGGCTCCAGGGGCTCATCTCCCTTGAAGCAGCAGGACCCATCAAGGGCCGCGCTGCCCCGTCACGCCCTCCACCGCCCCCCTTTGACGCGCGGAACATTCCAGCCGTCAGGCAGGTCCTCCTCCTCCTCCTCCTCCTCCTCCTCCTCCTCCTCCTCCTCCTCCTCCTCCTCCCCAGCAGAGTTTACGTCCCTGATATCTTGTGTTGATGCTTCACTATAAACTGGGTGCGGAAGAGGCTCAGGAGGGAGGCTGTGAGGGGCGTGAGTCACCGTCACGTGTGTGGGGGGAGGGGGGCAATTTTTTTTTTCAGGGGCTATGCTACTAAAGGCCCGCGACTTAAAATAATCATCGTCCTCAAACACACACACACACACACACACACACACACACACACACACACACACACACACATGATCAAGGTCATTGTTAGGTCTTGCGTTCAAATTCTCTCTCTCTCTCTCTCTCTCTCTCTCTCTCTCTCTCTCTCTCTCTCTCTCTCTCTCTCTCTCTCTCTCTCTCTCTCTCTCTCTCTCTCTCATTTTTCCTCCTTTTATCCTCCTCCTCCTCCTTCTGTACATCCTCCTTCATTCCTCTACCTTTCTACCTCACCCTGCATCCCCTCTTATATACATCCTTCTCAGCGCTCATCTCCTTCTTCCTCTCCCTCTCCCTCTCTCCTCACAAATCGCCTTCAACACTGTAAACTTGTGACCTTAACTTCCATGGAATCATCAAGAGACATTCCCCCTTTGGCACCGCTGACGTGGGAGCTGCGAGGGGCTGTGAGGGGAACCATATGCTAGAAGGTGTGAGGGGAAATCTTGCAGGCTGAGGGGAGGTGAGGGGAGCAGCATGTGGGTGTGTGAGACAAGCTGTTATTTGGGGAAGGTTTGAGGGGAACAGATACTGGTGGTGATGGTGGTGGTGGTGTGAGGGGAAGACATGATAGTGTGGGAGTAAGGGGAGGAGGAGGAAGGGTGGTTATGAGGGGAAGAGATGGTAGAGTGTGATGGGAGGATCTCACTGTGAGGGACTGAGGGGAAGAGTTGATGAGGGAGTGAGGGGAGTAACAATGGTGAGTGAGGGGAGATTTGGCTGTGAGGGAGTGAGGGGAGTTAGAGTTATGAGTGAGGGCAAGATTTGGCTGGCAATGAGTAAGGGGAACATATGATTGTAAGTATGGAAGAGTAGGAGGGAGAGAGGGGAAATATAACAATGAGGAAATAGAGGGTAACTAAACTGTGGCGTGAGGGAATGAGGGGAAAAACCAGGTGAGAATGCAATAGAATAAAAGAAATGATTAACAAGATGAGACCAGGCACAGGTGAAGAACAGGTGACTGGCTCAGGTAAAGAGGGACCAGGTAACAGCTTAAGTAGAGAGAGCAGACAAGAAGAACTGATTAATAAAAAGAACTGATAACTAACACATGAAGTAAACACATTAATTGCACAGGTAGATCAGAAAATATAAATAACAGGTGACTTTGACAGATAAAGAGGCCAGATAATTTACAGATAACTAACACAAGTGAAGAGATCAAGTAACCACCACAGATAAAAAAAAAATAAATAAATAAATAAAAAAAACAGGTAACTTAAGGTAACTAATACAGATAGAGAGAACAGGTAACTTGTACAGGTGAAGAGATCAGGTAATTAGTACAGGTAAATCAGAATTAGTAAAAAAAAAGGTAATAACACAGGTAACTAGCAGAGGTAAAAAAGAACAGGTAATTCACAGGTAACTACTAAAGAGAGAACAGGGGAAAAAATATAATACAAGTAACATGCACAGGGAAAGTGAGGCAGATCAAAAAAATGCTCAGGTAAGGTCACGTAACTAGCACAGGTAAATCAGAACAGGTAGACAGACTCACCTGGCGGTTGATTAAAGGGGAAAACGCAGGTGTCAGACAAAACAGAGGAAAGCAATTAACGGTAAAAATATATGAGTGGTGGTATGTTTTCCTCACTGTGGCTTTGTACTTGTTTTCTTTCCTTTTTTCCCTCTATCTTTTCCCTCTATTTTTTCGTTTTTTTTTTCCTCTTTTATGTTTATTTGTTTCTTGTTATTGTTTTTTTGTTGATTGTTGTTATTGTTCATATTTTTGTGCTGGGTTCTGGACTTTGTGATTCTCTCTCTCTCTCTCTCTCTCTCTCTCTCTCTCTCTCTCTCTCTCTCTCTCTCTCTCTCTCTCTCTCTCTCTCTCTCTCTCTCTCTCTCTCTCTCTCTCTCTCTCTCTCTCTCTCTCTCTCTCTCTCTCTCTCTCTCTTGAAATGTTCTCACTAAACTACTACTACTACTACTACTACTACTACTGCATCCATTACCACTGCAACATCGCCACATCTACCAGGCTTTCCCTCTCCCCTGCCTCTCCCCCGGTCAGTATTCCAGATGATGCAACACGAATGAGACATGATGAAGACACGTTAATTGTAGCTTTGTGTGATGGTGCTGATGGTGGTGGTGGTGGTGGTGATGGTGGTGGTGGTGGTGATGGTGGTAGTGGTGTTGAATGTTAGTTAGTTAGTTGTCTGGCAGATGGTGAAGTGGTGTTGATGGTTATTGGACACAGTGAGAGAGAGAGAGAGAGAGAGAGAGAGAGAGAGAGAGAGAGAGAGAGAGAGAGAGAGAGAATTCGTACCCCAATGCAAAGGAAGGGAAAAAAAGATAGCGATGTATTTTTACCCAAATGTAATCTTAAGATGGATCATCCTCCCTTTCCTCCCTCCTTTATTACCCTTCTCTTCCTCCTTTATTTCCCTTCCATGCCTTCCTTTCATTCCCCTCCTTCATTGCTTGGTTCTTTCCTTCTTTCCTTCCATTTTTTCTTTTTCCCTACCCTCATATTTTCCTTTCTTTCTTCATTCGTTATTTCCTTTTTTCCTTTCAATTTTCCTTTCCCTCGTTATTTCCTTTTTTCCTTTCAATTTTCCTTTCCCTCGTTATTTCCTTTTCCCTTTCAATTTTCCTTTCCCTTACTGTCATCATTTTCTTTCTCCCTTCACTCGTTATTTTCCCTCTTTTGTCGCTATCAGTTTATCACTTTTCTTTTTCTTCTCTTTCTCATCTGTCTATCTGTCTGTAAGTCTGTCTGTCTGTCTGTCTGTCTGTCTGCCTGTCTGTCTATTAATTCTCTCTCTCTCTCTCTCTCTCTCTCTCTCTCTCTCTCTCTCTCTCTCTCTCTCTCTCTCTCTCTCTCTCTCTCTCTCTCTCTCTCTCTCTCTCTCTCTCTCTCTCTCTCTCTCTCATTTGGTACATTTCTAATTCCATTTCCTCCTTGTCTCTCCTGAGCTTACAATTTATCACCTGTCCTGGAAGAGAGAGAGAGAGAGAGAGAGAGAGAGAGAGAGAGAGAGAGAGAGAGAGAGAGAGAGAGAGAGAGAGAGAGAGAGAGAGAGAGAGAGAGAGAGAGAGAGAGTAATTTGCCTGTCTTGTAAATCGAAATAGGAAAGAAAATAATTAGTTTGTTGTAAAGCAAGAAGGAATGAAGGAAGGAAGAATAAAAGCGAAAAAATAAAGCTGAAAAGGAAGGAAATAAAAAAACACAGGTAAAATGAGATAAAGAGATAGAAGAATTACTAAAGGGAATCAGAACAAAGAATAGGAAAGAAAGAAGGAAAGAAGAAGGAAGAACACTGATACGAATGGATACGTAATGAATAACTGAAGGAAAGTAGGAAGGAAGAAATGAATGGAGGACGAAAGGAAGAAAAAATAAAAAAAAGGTGAAAGAATGAGAGGAAAAAGAAATTCACTGGAAAAGGAAAGAGAAAAATGAGGAATGAATGAAGAATGGATGTGAGTGAAACAGGAGAGGAAGGAAGGAAAATGGAAAAAAACACTGAAGGAAAGAGAGAAAAGAAAGACGGAAGAATGAAAGAAAGAAATACGCTCAAGGAAAAGGAAGGAAAGAAAGAAATGAAAGGGGAAATAAGAAATATGAAAAAAGAGGGAAAAACAGGAAAAGTGTAGGGAAAAATAAAGAAAATGCTCTCATAGGAAAAGAAAAAAAGAGAAAGAAAGAAACAAGTGATATATGGCAACAGGAAACAGGAAATAAAGAACGGAGAAAGAAAAAAAAATAATGAAAAAAGGGAAAAAGAAAGAAAGGAAGGAAACGAGGTATGATAAGAGGAAACAAGAAAAATATAAAAAGATAAAAAAAATGTAAAAATGAAAGAACAAACAATAATACATACGTGAAAAAGGAAAAAAAAGCGGGAAAATAAAAAGAAATACAAACTGGAAAAGGAAAATAGAGGGGAAAAAAGAAGGAAAGAAGAAAAGAATGAAGGAAATGAACTATGACTGGAGGAAACAAGAAAAAATTAAGAAAGAGCCAAAAGGGAAAAAAATGAAAGAATGAAAATAAAGGAAAAAGAGGAAGAAAAAAACAACGAAAGAAGAAAGGAAGGAAGGAAATGAGATACGGCAAGAGGAAACAAGAAAATTAAGAAAGCAAAAAAAAAAAATATGAAAGAATGAAAAAGTACTAGCGGGAAAAGAAGGAAGGAAGGAAGGAAGGAAATTAGACACAACAAGAGAAAGAAAGAAGGGAGGAAGGAAGGAAGGAAGGAGGGCATGCTTGGAGCTAAAACTTCACACGACTTCTGGATATCAAACCTTCAGAATCTTTCCAGGTACCTCACCCTTCACCTCTCCCCAGCCCTTCCTCACCCCTCACCTCTCCCCCACCCCTTCACCCCTTCCTCCCCTCCTGGACGATCCTTCCTCTTACCTGCGCTCTTGAAAACGACCTTCCTTTCCTCTTCCCACAAAAAAAACTCCTTTTCCGTCAGTCATATTTTTCCTCTTTCCACGAACTGAAATTCTTCTTTATTCAAAATTCCCTCTGTTTCCTTTTTTTTCCCCCTCAAGAACAACTTTCCTTTTCCCTTCAGTCATAAACTCCTCTCACAAAATCGGAAACGTTTCTCCCTTCCTTCTCAGTTCTCTTCCTTCTATCTTCCTTCTCTCTCCTCAAGGACGTCATCTGCTTTTCCCCTCAAACATTGCTTCCCGTTTCCCTTCTTTTCCCTTCTTTCATTGAGTCTCATTGAAGGAAAGGGAGAGATGGAAAAAAGGGAGGAAAGGAGCAGTGAAGAACAATAAGCAAGAACGGAAGGGAAGGTAACAAGGAAGAAGGAGAAATGAAAGGAGGAAAGAAGGAAGTGAAGGAAGTAATGGGGGAATGGTGTGTGTGTGTGTGTGTGTGTGTGTGTGTGTGTGTGTGTGTGTGTGTGTGTGTGTGTGTGATATACATTCGTGGGTTAATTCATTGAGAGAGAGAGAGAGAGAGAGAGAGAGAGAGAGAGAGAGAGAGAGAGAGAGAGAGAGAGAGAGAGAGAGAGACAGAGAGAGAGAGAAATTAACCACCTTACCCTCTTACCCACCCTCTCTCTCTCTCTCTCTCTCTCTCTCTCTCTCTCTCTCTCTCGCCCCACTTACCTGTCTCATCCTCACCTTTTTCCCCACCTCACCTGTCACCTTCCCGCCACAGGTGATGGAGGTGGCTGGGCCTGTTACTAGACTCTTACGTAAGGGTGATAGATAACTTGGCTACCCTGCTGAAGGTGGTAGGCAGGTAAGAGGTAGGTAGGTAGATAAGTGGGTGAGAGGTGGAGTGGTGAAAATTAGGTGGTACAAACATAGGTAGGTAGTGGATGAGTGGTTAGGGTAGTGGTTATTGGATTGGTGGATTGGGTGGAATGGTGGTGGGTGAAGGAGTTGTTGTGATTGTGGTGGCTTAGATGTTTGTTTGATGTGTTGTTGTGGTTGGTTATATTTGTATTAGGAACACTGGTGTCTGTTATTGTTACTACTACTACTACTACTACTACTACTACTACTACTTTCACCACTGTCACTATTACGAAGAAAAAACAACATTATTTCCACCACCACCACCAACAACACCAACAACAACAACAACAACAACAACAACAACAACAACAACAACAAACATCTGTGCAAACTAAACCTGTAATGAGCCAATTAAGAGTATTATATCCTTGTATTATTCCCTTCTTTTGTCTGTGTTTGTGTGGCGGATCAAGGAGGACCCCCAGAGAGAGAGAGAGAGAGAGAGAGAGAGAGAGAGAGAGAGAGATGGAAAAACCCCTTCCTTTCTCACACCTTTGTTCGCACACCTTTAACATCCACCACCACCACAACCACCACCACCACCATGACCCAAATACTCCACCAACTCCACCGCACACTTCACCACATATCTACCACCTGAATGAACAGACGTAGCTAATCCACCACTACCACCACTACCACCATCACATGCCCGTCATCTCCACCCTCCCCCCAGACACACACTGAGCAAGAGCCCTCCACGGAGACGGCCGCTCCTCATCGATTTACAGTGGTACATCAAAGGTTAATCTATATATAGTGCTGTGGTGGCGTGTCTTGACTATTTTTACCCCCAGTCCAACCAACATCCCGTCACACACGCACACACACACACACATACATACATACATACACAAATTTCCACACAGAACTCACAAACTCACGGACAAACTCTATTCCCATGCACTACTCAAGCTAAACACATTTCTGCAGGCACAAACTCACTCCCCCGTTTTGCTTTATTTTCTTCCTTCATTTTTGTTTATTATCCTTACGTCATTTATTTGTGTCTGCTGTTCGTCTAAGGTTATTTCTCGATTGTATTCCCAAAAGTCGTGTGTGCAGTTACGGTGAAAAGTAATATAACCTTCATTTTCTTTCTTTCTTTTTTTTTAAGTCTTCTGATCTCCATAAAACTTTCAATTATCTAGTTTCTGTAAGATTGAATTTTGACTTTTAAGTTCTGGCTTACTAAGAATTTCAAGTTTTTTTTTTATCCATGTCTATATTTTTTCTTTATTTTGTTCTATTTTATTTTATTTTAGTTTAGTTTTGCTCTGTAAGTCAAGTTTCACTAAATACGAGGCGTTAAGATTGAAGGGGAAACAGGAAACATTGCAAGTGAGAGAGGAAGATAACACGACTTCTGACTCTTACTGTACCAGCTGTTGCATTTCACCTTCAGATCTGGCCAGCTGCACCTTTCACCCTGGAGATAGCTCAGGTGTGCTGTCGTCTTTACCTGGTGGCGTTGAGGTGCTTCTCAGGTGTCAGAATTGCTTGAGTGTGTCAGGTGTACCGTCTCACCTTTACCGGATGTTGTAATGTTCTTCAACTTTCACAACTGTTTTTCCTTTACCTGAGAAAAAATCATCAGGTATGCAAGTGTTTTCAGGTGTCATTGTTATTGTTAGGTATGTTTCGTTGCCTGATTATCATTGTAATGCTCTTCATCTTTCATAAAGCTGTCAGGTGTTTTGCTTTACCTGAGAAAAAGTCAGGTATGCAAGTGTTTTTTGAGGTGTTGATAATGTTAGGTATGTTTCGTTACTTGATTGGCAGTGAGGTGTATTCTTCATCTTTACCTACGTACCTCCACCCACCTGTCATATCTGTTTGTGAATCTGTGAATCTATGTACTCCCTTCTTAAAGCTCCCTATTCACTCCACTAACGCCATTACCTTTCAGCTTCCACTTTATTTATGAACCAGTTTCTCCTTACCTCTTCTTTAGATTTGACGTCAGCAAGCTTCTAGTCCTGTCCAGATTATTAACATTTCAACTACTTTTTTCAAGCTCCATATTGACTGCATTAACAACACGATTATCAAGTCTATTTAAATCATTTTCCACGAACTAATCTTCCTGTCTCTTCTTCAGATCTAACGTTACCATGCTCGAACCAATTGCTTCCAGTCCTTTCTAGATTAACAACATTACAATATTCTCTTCCAAAGCTCCTCAGCATCAACATAATTATTAAGTCTGCATGTTCCATTCATCTACCGCTATTTGTGAACCAGTGTCTTCGTGTCTCTTCTTCAGATTTGTCGTTATCAAGCTTGAACCAGTAACTTCCAGCCCTTTCCTTCCAGCTTAGATTACGAACTTTAAAGATGTATTGTTTTTTCAAGTTCCCTGTTGACTATGCACCACCAGCATGATTAATAAGTCTGTTCAGATTATCTCCTCCTTTATATCCCTGTGTCTTCCTGTCTCTTCTTCAGGTCTAACGTTATCAAGCCTGAACCAGTTACTCACAGCCCTTTTCAGATTACTTGACTGAAAAAAAAAATATCTTCTTTTTAAAGCTTTATTGACACTGCACTTGCATAATGGTTAAGTCTGTTCCCACCATCTACTTTCTTTGAACCAGTGTCTTCTTACCTCTTTAGATCTATCGTTACCAAGCTTGAACCAGTAACTTCCAGTCCTGTTTTTGTTTCAAGCACTCTGCTGACTCTGCACTAGTAACGTGATTGCGAAGTCTTATCCGTTCATCTCCCACTTCCTTTGTGAACCAGAGACTTTCTTAAATCTAACGTTATCAAGCTCATAGTGGTTGCTTCCAGTCCCTTTCGGATTACTAAACTAAAAAATCTGCTCATCCTTTGAAGCACCACCGACATTATTACGAAGGTTATTCCAGTCATCTTCCCACTCCTTTGTGAACGGGTGTCGTCTTAACCCTTTTTTTTTCTATTTTTTTAACCAAACATTATCAGGCTAAAACCAGTTGCTTCCAGTCCCTTCCAATTTACCAAACTAAAAAGTCTGCCTATCTTTTGAAGCACCACCAATATAATCAAGTCTTTCTCAATCACCTCCCACTTCCCTTGAACCAGAGTCGTCTTACGTCTCTTTTAGAATTAAGCTTTTTTTCCCCTTTTTAATCATCGTTATCAAGCTTGAGCCAGTTTCCTCCCGTCCTCTCCAGATTACTAACCTTAAGAACCTCGTCTGCGCGATCTTGTCTTGTCTTCCTCCTTACCTGGCGTTGCACTCCTCGCGTTGCATAATTAGAGCCCCAGGTGTTACGTTACCTGAGAGTAATTATCAAGGTGAGACCATTACTACACTGTATCTTGTTACCTGACGCTCCTAATGAACTCTCACTCACCTGGGGGGCTGTGTGTGTTGGCTTGGGTGTGTTAATAGGTTGCAAAATAACTTGAATGATGGGAGCTTGTAAGACAGTGAAGGGGAGGAGTAAGTAAAGTGAAGTGTTGGTGTTAAAGGGAAGACTGGAATAGGGGTGATTGTGAGGTGATAGCGGGGTAGGGAAAAGTGGTGCAGGGGTAAGGAAGGCTAAAACAAGGGGTGATATTTGCTGCGTAAAGGGGAAGGATTGAAGTGAAGTTGTTGTGGTGGTGATAG
>NC_087182.1:3213754-3223754 GCF_035594125.1 Scylla paramamosain
GTCACATATTCTTGTGTTTTCGTGATTCCAGATAAAGTTTCTAATGGATTCTGCTGTTTTCATGATTTCAGAGAGTTTATCACGGATTTTTGCGCCGTCAGTGGGAAAAACACCCTTTGCACCAGTGTTAGTCATCTCTCCCCTTTGAAGGTAGCGTTAATGAAACCTCAAAGTGTCTAATACGAACCTAATTTTATTCTGGACACCACTAAAGGATAACATGAAGTTTATGATGATGTTTTCTTTAATGTAGAAGGAATTAAAGGTCACCTCTATTTACTTATTTAATAGAATGTCTTTGTTTACGCTATTCTGACTAACAATTGGTGACTAAAAATTTACGAAGTTATCTCAATTATCTAATAGTGAATGGGTGGATGAGTTCAAACGCAGTATGGTCAAAGGGAAGACCTGGCTAGCGGGGGCAATTACCTGTTGAATTTTATGTTATCACCTCGTCACCTTGCACGCAGGACACGAGGAGGACACTGCCGCGCACTACACAGGCATTCACAGGGCGCTCACAGATCCACCAGTAGCCTTCATTACACTCTGCTCTCATTGATTGAACCTAACAACATGGTAGCATATGGGAAGGTGCGAGAAGCCATCAGCCCTACACGTGGCAATCCATGAGTAATATATATCTACTTATATTTTACCTATTATTCCTATCCATAAATTTGTTTGTTCTTTGGTGTGTGTGTGTGTGTGTGTGTGTGTGTGTGTGTGTGTGTGTGTGTGTTTCCTTAGTCTTTTCTTTCTCTATTATTCACTTTGCCTCGTTTTCCTTTCATATTATACTTTATTATTTCATTACCCTTTCATACAGCACTCACACGGACCGGCATTCCCAGCAGGTAGCGGCAGGAAGTGGCGTGCGTGGCCAGGTGTACGTGGCGCTCACCTGGCCAGCTCACCCATTACATTAAGCGTAAATTACAGGTAAATACTGCGACAATCAAGGTAACATATCCTCGTTTTCTTTTCCCACAGCGGCAGCACGTATGAGGGGCAGTGGCAGAATGGCAAGCGACACGGACTAGGAGTGGAGAGCAGGGGGCGGTGGGTGTACAGGGGGGAGTGGACGCAGGGCTTCAAGGGGCGATACGGCGTGCGGCAGTCCACCACCTCCGCTGCCAAGTACGAGGGCACCTGGGCGAACGGCTTGCAGGATGGTTACGGCTCCGAGACCTACGCTGATTCTGGTGAGTAGGAATTTGGGTTCTACTTAGGTTAGGTGATTAGGAGGTGAGGTGTGGTTAAGTGAGGTTAGGTTAAGTGAGGGTAGGTTAGGTGAGGTTAGGTTAGGTTACGTGAGAGTAGGTTAGGTGAGGTAGTGTGAGGGTAGGTGAAGTTAGGAGAGGTTAGGCCTATGGTGATTCCGGAGCTGTGTTATTTAGACGTAAACTGATTCCGGTGAGTAGGAGCTGTTTTAATTAGAAATACGCTCGTTTAGTTTGGTTGAGTTAGCGAAGGAAACTAAATCAGCCATCCATATTAAGTTACGGTAAGTTAGGTTAAGTTACATTGGTCAAGGAAAGCCAAAATGATTTATCCAGAGTTATGTTAGGTTACGTTACACTGATTTGAGTTAGGTTAGAGTTAAGTTAGTGAAGGAAACACAAGACCAGACATCGGTAGTTAGCTTAAGATAGAAAACTCAAAAACATCCAAGAGTTTTTAGTGCATAGTTAGTTTGAAAATTTGTAATGAGCCTCGTTAATCATCCGTAGTTAGTGTAGCGCAATTAGTTTGTGAAATGTAACCAGGCAGACTAGAAACCCCATTAATCACCCTTCGTTAGTGGATTAGAGTAATTACCTTGCAAAGAGAAGCGTAATTACCGTAGCAAGGAACGAAATGTTTGTCTGTTGCTATTTGTTACCATTGTTATCCTCAGCAATCCTCGCCATTTATCATTATCCTTTATCCTTCTCCTCCTCATCCTTCATCATCTTCCTTACTCTCATCCTTCTTCGTGTCATTTTACTTCCTTTCTTTTCTTTTTTCTTTTTTCTTTTCTTTTTTTTCTTTTTTTTCTTTCTTTTTTTTACTCTTTCCCTTCCTCGTCATTAACCCAATTAACTCGTGTGTGTGTGTGTATGTGTGTGTGTGTCTGTGTGTGTGTGTGTGTGTGTGTGTGTGTGTGTGTGTGCAGCATCACCAGATTTGCTTTGCATCATGACTTGTTTACCACACTTCTCAAAATAGCTTCTCGCGTTAAGCCTCTTTTAATGGCCTATATTTAGCACCTGACAGTGTCCACTCGCAGCAAAACCAAGCCAATCCAAGCCAAGCCAAGCCAAGGCAAGGCAGGGGAAGCCAAGTTAAGCCATTTTCCCCTCTCGGCCTCGCATTTAAAGTGAATTTCTATTTTTATTCTTATTTTTATTTCCATCCTTATTTTTTATCGAATATTGTACAAGATGAAAGTAGATTAGATCAAAGTCAAATTCTTCCTTCGTCAGGTTATCTTCTTTATTATCTCTGTGTCCTTCATTTATTTTATTTTCTCTGCTTCTCCCTCTCGTTCTTGTCATCTTCGCTATATTCTGCTTTCTATTCAAGTTTTTCTCTTTATCTCTCCCTTATTACTGTTTCTGTCATTGCTTTCTTTCTTATTCTTCTTTCTGTCTTCTGCGCTCCACTTATGCCTCATCTATTCATCTTCCTGTCTTTTCTGTTTCTCTTTTCTTTCTATTCATTATTCTTGTTCTATTCTGCTCTCTAGTTTTGTCTTATTTTCCTTTTCTGATGCTTTTATTTATGTATTTCCTCCTCTCATCCTCCCATTTTTTATCAATTTTCTTTTTCCACTAGTTCTGCTCTTCTCTTCTCCCTCTCTGCTTCTCTTTATCACCTGAATTTTGTTTTTCCTTCTCATGTTTTCTCTCTTATTCCTGTATTTTATCTTTCCCTTCTTCCATATTCTATCTCATCCTCATTTCCATGCACTCCTACCCTCATTCCTTTCTACCTCTTTCTTCCTTCCGTTTTTTTTTTTTTTTATACTTTATTTATCTATTTCTTTTTATTCTCCCTCCAGTACTTACCTATGAATACCTTAAATTTGTAAGGGCCAACAGGTCATATGCTGTTTGTTCTTCCTTTGTGTTTCTTTGTCCTCCATTATCACCTTTACCTGTCGTCATGGTCACTGTAGTCACTCACACACCCATTCCTTTATTCACCTAAACATTATCCACTTTAACAGCCCTATTCACCCATCCACTGACTTCTTCCTATGCATCTTTACCCACACACTCATCCATCCACAGTGCGCCTTCACCCACACGCCCATTCACCCACCTGCTACCCACCCACACACCTGCCTCCAAGTCCCTCGCCAACATAAGGTAGTAGAAAGGCCTTGAACAGATGCCCAGAAATCTATGTAGGAGGAGGAGGTCCCCGTATCGCTGAATCAGGCGTGGCAACACTGATATTGACGCGCTAATAGAGAGACCAGCATACTCACTCTCACACACACACTCGCACACTCGCCAAGTTCCTCAATTTTTTTTTTTTTTCTTTTTACTGGGTGTGTTTAATAGTCACTTCTTCTACTATTGAGGTGCGGATTCTTAAACGAGACTATTTTGAATTGGCGATAGTGTTAGTTTTAGTTTTCAAAGGTGTTTTCATGACATAGCAGCACATACATACACACACTCGCTTCCTCATTTTTTCTAAGTGTGTTTAATATTTACCCCTTTAAATATTTACCCTTTAAATATACTTATACATACACTTAGACAAATATAGATATTGATTCCTTAATTAACTAAACTATTTTGAATTATCCATAGTGTCCTAATTTTCAAAGGTGTTTTCATGATAGCACACACACTCACACACTCACTCGCGTAGGTATTTTCTCTTTTTTTTTTTATCTCCTAGTATTGACGTCTTGATTCCTAAACCATACTCCTTTGAACTGTCTCTATTTGAAGTCATAGGAGAGTGTTTGTCATAGTTTTCAAAGGTGTTTCGTAATTTTTCTGATAATTTGATTAGGAATATGTATCTTCAATGACAGAAATACCCAAGAGAACACAGCTAATCGTCTCTGTGGCCTTTAGAAATATGTATCTTCAATGACAGAAATACCCAAGAGAACACAGCTAATCGTCTCTGTGGCCTTTAAAAATAAGTATCTTCAATGACAGAAATACCCAAGAGAACACAGTTAATCGTCTCTGTGGCCTTTAAAAATATGTATCTTCAATGACAGAAATACCCAAGAGAACACAGCTAATCGTCTCTGTGGCCTTTAAAAATATGTATCTTCAATGACAGAAATACCCAAGAGAACACAGCTAATCGTCTCTGTGGCCTTTAAAAACAATCCCTAGTCTTACTTTTCAAATTTCAGTGTTTCGCAAATTTACTGATAGCTTGATTAGGAATATGCATCTTCAGTGACAGAAATACTCAAGAGAACACAACTAATCTTCTCTATGGCCTTTAAAAAAAAATCTTAATGAGAGAATAATTACTTTGATGATACGAAGTTGAATCTTACTGTAGGAAATAAGGAAAGTCTTCGCTGTATCACAAGTTAGCCATCTGCAATTTCTCCGTTTTCAGTCGTTGTTTTCATAAAGGCTTTTAATTCAGTAGGGAAAACAAAGAAAGAAAAGGAAGAGAAGAGCATTGAGAGTGGGAGCTTATAAAGGGAGAAAAACACAGATGCAGGAAGGGAGGGAGACAAAGATACGTTCAGCAAAGGATGAGAGAGAGAGAGAGAGAGAGAGAGAGAGAGAGAGAGAGAGAGAGAGAGAGAGAGAGAGAGAGAGAGAGAGAGAGAAGGAAGGAATAAAGGGACATAAAACAACCAGTGAAAAGGGATCGGAGGATTAAGGCAGATGAATAAAACAGTGAAGGGAGAGGGATAAAGGAATGCAGGGAGATGAATGCAAGTGAAGGGAGGAATGGAGGGAGGTGGAAGAGAAAAAGGAAAGTTTGTTGATCTGGCAAAGTGAGCATGAAAAGATTGGCAAGAATTGACAAGAGAGCAAAATTAGTTTCTCTCTCTCTCTCTCTCTCTCTCTCTCTCTCTCTCTCTCTCTCTCTCTCTCTCTCTCTCTCTCTCTCTCTCTCTCTCTCTCTCTCTCTCTCTCTCTCTCTCTCTCTCTCTCTCTCTCTCTCTCTCATAGCAACAGCAAGCGAGGAATTCAAGGTCACTCACAACTGAAAGCACTCAGATACTCCCACCAACGCAATCCATTAATAATAGAATGCGGCAAACTCGAACCGTAGACTTAATGAAATGCGGCGAGTGATGACCGGAGAGTTTTGCCGCGAAGAAATCTACATGTAAAAAAAAAAAGAGATAGGAAAAAAAGAAAAAGAAAAATAGTAAAATAGACACCTAGATGCACATATATTCCTGGATTCGTATTAAAATCTAGTAAATTATCCTATTCTTTTCTTTGGGATGTTAACAGATTGACAGATAGACAGATAGACAAGCTTACGTAGGTGAATTGGATGCTTGTCATAAACTGCAATATTTATAGTAGTAATGGTGGTAGTGATGATGACGATAGTAAGAGTAGTAATAACAAGTGGAGAAGATGAAGATGAAGAAGAAGAAAAAGAAGAAGAAGAAGGAGAAGAAGAAGCAGTAGATAATCCTTAATATAGCCAACATAATAAACGACCTCATATATTCACACACACACACACACACACACACACACACACACACACACACACACACACACACACACACACACACACACACACACACACACACACACACACACACACACACACACACACACACACACACACACACACACACAGACTCAGTGCGATTCCCACCATGGTGCGAGCCATCAATCAATAGTATTTCCCTCCTAGATTAGTCTTACCGTTAGGATTAATGTTAAGTTTTTCCCCATCCCCTATGTACATTTTCAGTTTGTCAACTGCCTAAATAATAAACCGTTTATTATTATTATTATTATTATTACACACACACACACACACACACACACACACACACACACACACACACACACACACACACACACACACACATATTTTGAAGCGTTGCATAATTCTTTTCATCTTCATCACCACTTCCTCCTCTCCTCCATTACTCCTGTCTTTCCTTATCTCTCCTCCCTCTTTACTTCCCCACCTTCCCTCACACACCTTCGCGTTGCCTTCATACTTAAACACTTATCGACCACTGCAGACTATTTATACAATACACAAGTCAATGCATAATAAAATACAGTAATGACGAAACTACATGAATAAAACAAAACTAGTAAAGCAAAGAAGGTTTAAATATACTTGTATATACACTTAAACAAATGCAGATATATAGACATAATGGCTTCTCATATTTTCAATGCATTTAACACCAGACATCTACTCTTTAGCACCTTTAATTCTGTGTATCTCTATTTTTAACACGGTCAGCACCACCTATCTCTTTCTGTGACACCTCGAACACCACATAATTTTGAAGTAACACGCTTAACACCTATTCACCTGTCCTCTAGCACCTCCCTCGCTCCTCTTTCTTCTTTGCCTCTTCACGTATCTACAAATAATCTCTCTCTCTCTCTCTCTCTCTCTCTCTCTCTCTCTCTCTCTCTCTCTCTCTCTCTCTCTCTCTCTCTCTCTCTCTCTCTCTCTCTCTCTCTCTCTCTCTCTCTCTCTCTCTCTCTCTCTCTCTCTCTCTCTCTCTCTCTCTCTCTCTCATTACTCGTTTGTGTTTTTGTGTTACTTTTTCAAGGATGTTTTTTCCTTTATTTTATTTTATTTTTTGTTTTGTTTAGAAAGAGAAGAGAAAGAGGAGCAGGAGACGGATGAAAAAGAGAAGGATTACGTGTTTTTTTGCTCCACTAATAAGAACAGGCAGATGAGAGAGAGAGAGAGAGAGAGAGAGAGAGAGAGAGAGAGAGAGAGAGAGAGAGAGAGAGAGAGAGAGAGAGAGAGAGAGAGAGAGAGAGAGAGAGAACGGGGGAGGGTGGCAGTTAAGTTGATAAATAAGTCTACGGTGTTGCGTTGCCTCGCTTGACTTAGTCCCTGTTGTGTTGTCTGATGCGTGATGCCTTCTTGATCCTCTCACTGTTATACGCCTTGCTTTACCTTTGTTTCATCTCTTGGTGGCAGTTTACAGGAGTATCTACGTGGTATTTATTTGTTTTGATTGTTATTTGTGGTGTGTTGCTTCAATACAGTGGGAGGCGCAGACGTGTCATGGCCTACACTCGTAAGTAGGCCAGTTTTTGCCTTTACCTGGAGAGAGATCTCGTTGGCGGCTGGCGGGTGTCTGTCCTCATGCCCTGCTGTGGTGGTGATGGTTGCTGCTGTTGGTGTTATTGTTGTTGTTGTTGTTCAGGTGGTGGTGGTGGTGGTGGTGGTGGTCGTGGTGGTTGAGTCAGGTTGCCTGGCCGGCCGTCTGAGGAGTGGTGCAGGCAGTGGGGTGCCAAGGGAGGAGTCCTAAGTGTGGCGTGATTGGCGAGGCACGGACAGCTGTATGGGCTGGGCGTGCCTGGCTGGGGTGTGAAGTCGTTATGCAAGAGCCATGCCCGCCCAGGCCTGCCAACCGTACTTCGACGTGCCACGTCAGTCTGAAGTCACAGCGTGTGGCGGCGCTCCGCCCTGCGTTGGCGGGCATCCTGGCAGGTGCCACCCGCTATAAATATCTGCTTACCGGCACGAAGCAGCGGCTGCTCCTCACGGCGCGCAGAGACTCGGAGGACCTGCTGCTGCGGCGCTGGGTGAGGGCAGGACACCGCCTGCAGTGTTGGGCGCAGCCATCGCTGCCCTGCGAGGAGTGTGAGGGAAAACCTCTAGGCTTCACAAAGAGCCACTTTATTGTCCCCACACCGCTGCCTCCTTCAGCACTCCGGCCGTGGCTGCGACTGTGCCTCGTGATGGAGTGACGGGAGCGGGAGGGGCGTGGCTGGTGGGTGAGGGATCGGCAGAGGGGAGGGGGAACACGTCCCTAGAGGAGGGGGTTGAGTTAGAGGCTGGAGAAGCGAACAGCAACCCGCAGCCCGGAAGTGAACGGTGAGGGAGAGCGGGAGAGGGAGGAGATGGAGGGAGGGAGGGAGTGGGGAAGGGGGGAGAGGTCGGGGTCAATAAACAGCCCTTCATCCAAGACTAAGGGAGCTGTTATTTTATTTGTATCTGTGTGTGTGTGTGTTTGTGTTTGTGTTTGTGTTTGTGTTTGTGTTCTTCCAGGCTTCTTTTTTCATCTTTCATACTTTTTCCATCTCATGATCCGCGACTTCCATTATTCAAAGGGCTCTTGATTACGCCGCCAGCCTGGACTGAATGAAAGATTGCTCTCACCACCGGAAAGAAACGAAATGCCGAGAGAGAGAGAGAGAGAGAGAGAGAGAGAGAGAGAGAGAGAGAGAGAGAGAGAGAGAGAGAGAGAGAGAGAGAGAGAGAGAGAGAGAGAGAGAGAGAGAGAGAGAGAGAGAGAGAGAGAGAGAGAGAGAGAGAGAGAGAGAGAGAGAGAGAGAGAGAGAGAGAGAGAGAGAGAGAGAGTACCTTAGATATTGACAAGGAGAGGAGCATCCTGTTCAGTGTGTGTGTGTGTATGAGAGAGAGAGAGAGAGAGAGAGAGAGAGAGAGAGAGAGAGAGAGAGAGAGAGAGAGAGAGAGAGAGAGAGAGAGAGAGAGAGAGAGAGAGAGAGAGAGAGAGAGAGAGAGAGAGAGAGAGAGCGCTTTCAAATTTCTCAGTGTCCACGAGTTGACCTTTCACACGCCATTACCGCCGCGTCTCAAAGGCCACTATTATCTAACAAACAACGCCCCGAGGAACCCCGTCAAGTGGAAGGCTGCAACACTCAATGGAGAAGTCATAGCGACGACAATTCCTGGCAGACTGTGAATGTAGAGAGACAGCCTGACGCGACTTATTCCGTAGACTGTGAATGGAAAGGAAAAAGTTTACTAACAGCTCATGCGTAGAGTGTGAGTAGGAATGAAAATATTTACTTGATAGCCAAACTGACACGACTCTTGCGCAGACTGTGAACAGAGGGATGAAGTTTACAGGATAACATAGCCAAACTGACACGATTCTTGCGCAGACTGTGAGCAGAAGGATGAAGTTTACATGATAACCTAGCCAAACTGACACGACTCTTGCGCAGACTGTGAACAGGATGAAGTTTACATGATAACCTACCCAAACTGACACGATTCTTGCGCAGACTGTGAACAGAGGGATGAAGTTTACATGATAACATAACACGACTCTTATATAGCTTATGAATGAAAGAAAAAGGTTTACTTGATCACCAAACCAACATGACCCCACCCACAGATAATGAATGGAAGGAAAAGACCTGCTTCCTAACCAAACCAACATGCCTCATTCATAGATTGCAAATAAAAAAGAAAAAACATTTACTTGATAACCTCACACACTCCACACTGTCATCTCACTCAGACTTCCCAAGTGCCGCGTCTGTAGCGTCATTTGAAGTACAGCTTACAACCGTGACCTTCATCCTTGACGTGGGAGTCAGTCACTATAACCAAGAGAGAATGATATAGATGCCTCAGAATTTACTACATTTTTAACTTATTCTAGCTTTGAATAATACACTTGACCTATCCTAACTTTAAATAATAGACATGAGTTTGCAGTAGGGTTGGAAATTAACTAGCAAACCTTTATATACCTCAGAATTTACTGTATTTTAAACTTCACATGAGTTTTGAATAATAGATATGTTTGTTATAGGAGTAAATTTAACTGAGTCACGTACCTTTATGTATCTCAAATCTTTCTTGCTATTAGAGGTTTAGTTAGCTTAGTTTTGGCTACAGTCGACCCAACATGAGCTTTGAATAGACATAAGTTTACTACAGGGGTGGAAATTTAAGTAGGTCAAATTTAGCACGGCACTGGCATTAAGTTAGTTTAAATTTGGCTGACGTAGAAACATTGTAGCTCGTGGCGTTTTCTTGTAGTGACGAAATGTACTGAAAGTGTCAAAACATCAAG
>NC_087182.1:3236254-3276254 GCF_035594125.1 Scylla paramamosain
CACACTGGCCTCGAGTGTTGCCGCACACCTCCACTACAGGACAGGTCATGAAGAGGGTGAACTGAGAATTGATTCAATATTCAGTTATAATTTTTCATGAAGATGGTTTCAATACTTCGTGAGAACAAGAGAATTTAATTTTTACATTAGCAATCCGCATTACTAATGTTTACCTCTCCACAGGCCGCCCCTCCAGCTGTAGCCCTGAAGAGGAAGAAGTCACTGCCTGACGCTCAGGCGCTGCCTGTTAACATGATGTCACGCGAGGAGGCGGCAGTGCTCAGCTCGGCTCAGAGACACGAGGTGCGTCGCCAGGCTGAGGAGGCGGCAGTGTATCGCGCCAACCCGCTCCTCTACCTCACCAGTCCAGCTGTCCAGGTGAGCTCTGACCTTCACATGCTGACATTTGGAGAGCTAATCTTTATGTCCCTAGCTTACTCTCCATGAATGGTGAAGCTGCTGCATCACATGCTTGTTGCTACTCTTTCTGAAGGGACTGGTATACAGTGCTTCTTTCCTTCTAACATCTGGCTTTGAACAAAATGACATGTTTCCTCAATTATCTGGATTCATGATTTGAAACTTAACCTTCCCGTGTCTGGGATGTCGTTTGTTCGTTGTCACCTGTACCTTGTCACACCAAAGTAAATTATTCACGTCACACCTCTTGCATTATCATCTTTTTTTTTTTCTTCTTCTTTTTCTGTGGACAAGTCAGAGGAAATTTTTGCCCCAAAAATAGAAGCTTTAATAAACAGGAATAACTTAATGCCTAAGCTCTTCAGTACCCAGCTCCACCCCACTCTACAACACACACACACACACACACACACACACACACACACACACACACACACACACACACACACACACACACACACACACACACACGGATGTTCTCGTGGTGAAATGTGACGAGCGTTCTCTCTCCACAGGACTGGTTCTCCCGACAGCGACTGGTCATGCTCATTCTCTTCCTCAATTTGTCGCTGGCACTGATGTTCTTCAAGTTGTTGTCGTAGCAGCCAGCAAGGCCGCGGGTTCTTCAGGTCGCTGTCCGAGCTGCCGCGTGAGAGCCGCGCCTGCCGCAGCCCACCCTCAGGGAGTGCCACAGCAGCAGCAACAGCAGCAGCAGCCTTGGGCACCCCAACATGTCGGCCGCCGCCCGTGCCTTCCTCAGCAGACTACGCCTGCGTCCTGCCTGCTCACGTGTGCTGTCAGAATCTCTATTTTGTTATGGTTCGTGCCACGTCCTGCCGCCCAAGTGTGAGCCGTCCCTTTTGTACCGCCGCCGCCGCCACTGGTGTCCTCGGGTGGCCAGTCCAGAGCCGTCGTGAAGCTCGGCTGGCTGCCTCGAGCTGACCCGTGCGGCCCGGGGCTAAGGAGGGGGTAAGGCAGGAGGATATAAGAAGAGGAGGAGGAGGGAGCCAACTCTCAGACTACAAGGAAGATCATGTGCAAACACTGACTGAGCAAGCTCTTGTCCCATGTGGAGTGTTTTGGCTGTGCCTCATTTCCTTCGTCACCTGACCACAGACTCACTACACCGGGGCCATTGTAAATTATTGCATCTTTTGCTACCACAGTGTGGCCTCCGCCATCCTGACTCCCCAGGACTCGGGGTGCTGGGGGTCACTGGCCCCGGGCACCATTTGCCGTAATTGCATAATAGGCACTAGATTTTCTACCCACCTATGGTACTATTTGTGAAGTTCAGTACAGATTTATACTAATGTAATTTCTAGTACAGGTTATTTTTTTTAATGTATAATTCTATGCCTCATGTATCAGAGGTCATATTGACTTCTGTCTCGAGGAATGTACAGTGGACGAGCGTCTGAACCACACTTGTCCCCTGAGAGCCTCGAGGAGACACCCGCTGGGCTGGCCGAGGACTGCGTCTAGGATCCCGCCAGGGACCCCCTGGGTCCTGCCGGGAGCCTGACGGACCTCATAGGGGAACAAGGCATACAGGCACGCGTGCTGGTGCAGGACACACCTGGCCACTCTCGCCTAGCACAGGTGTGGCGGTGACACACGCGGTGGAGGTAACAACCGATTTTGTTCCGCTTGGTATTTTGACTTTTTACAATCTCAAAATATAATTTGCTGTTAATTTGCTGCGTAATGTTGAAAATTCTGCACTAGTTAACCCGTACAGCGTCAGCCAACATATTAATGTTTTGCAATCCCTGTGCCGGCCAGTTAAGGCATTCTAACTTTTTTGGCAGTAGTGAGTTCCTTAGGGCTTAAAACGAAGGAGAAAATGCTAACGAGTTGTCGGTGTCTCATGAGCAATGGTGAGAGGGGCCCGGGCACCGCCAAGCAGGCCACACGGGCCGCCCGTCTGAGTGAGTGAGGATTTCACGACCACGCGAAAGTGAGTGAAGAACAACTCTCAATTTATCAAACTTATCAGTGGTGAAAGTTAATTTTCCCCATTTGCTATGACATTTTTATTTATTATGTTCAATTCCTTATTATTTTGCGCCTAATCCTGATGGTCAGGGTGACGTGGACAGGAGAAGACAGGGTGCCAGACAGAGACATCCACATGATGGCCAGGAGAGTGTGGTGGGGAGGTCAGGCTCCTGCACACATGCCACGCTGGTGGAAGGTGGAGGAGAAGGAGGAGGAGGAGGAGGAAGGGCGGGAGCAGTCTCAGCTCATCTGTTGCCTCAGGGAGTTGCTAGTGTCTCAGTTAATGAATAGGAGCCCCCAGCACTATACACACACTGTCACCATGGCAACCTGGGTTAGTACAAGATATGCCGCTGGCAAAGGGGTGGGAATTTTTGAAGGGTTATCGTGTCATAAGCTGCTGACGCTGTACGGGTCAATGACCTTACACGCTCATAAGCCATCGTGCAGGGGCTCCCAGGGCCTGAACGCCGCGCCGCCTGGCCAGGAGTCAAGTATTACAGTTTTGCACGCCTCCACCTGTTACTCAGCCCATTAATGCGAATTTAGTTTTCATAGAAAGCAGTTAGATGTTAATTTTGCTAATTCCTAGTTTAGTGAAGTTGTTGGAAATCAGTACATCTAGTTTTGATCTCCACCAGCCGCGGGGCCGCATGCCTTGCTCACCAAGTTGTGTTCAGCTTGACTTGTGGCGCCGCTCGTACACACGCCCAACAGTGGTCCTGCAGTCTATAATACTTGTATTCAACATGTTTGATATAAATGGCAGACAAGCATCAGCATCACATGACCCGCCTCGCCACACTCCCGGGGAGACACCTCAGGCCCCACACCTCCTCGTGGCATCAAGAGGTCCACGTCGCCTCGGCGGAGCTCTTCCTGTACACCAACGAATCCTGTTTCGCTGCGTAGCAGAACGTTTATCATTCATCCACATTGCATTGGTAAAGGCCATTCCTGGCACCAACGATGACCCCACACTGTTGTTTACATTATGTTGCTTACCATTCCTCTCCCTTGTGAAAATCGACACAATACAAACGAGTGCCTTTTGCATGATGGTGAGAAATTTCTCAGTCTGGGTGAAATTCCACGTGTTGGCGGGGTCCTATCTCGAGTTGGCTAAATGTGATTGCAAGGAACAGCTTTCGTATAAGGTAACAAAATTGAACATTAATTTTCTAGCCTTTTAGTCTCTAACGGAAGATGAGAGGCGTAAGAAACCTTTCAGTGAGCCTGAGTTCCTCCACGCGGCGGCTCCTTGCCATTACGCCCAGCAGAGTGGCGGTCACTCGGCGTGTGGGAAGCCAACAATACCTTGCCTCGTGCCGCCATGACGGCCCTGGTGTCCTCGCGTCAGTCACCATGGCGGACACTGCAGGGCTGGTGTGCTGCGTGTTTGACCCAGTATTACCACAGTCTGCTGCTTCCTTTTCCTTGATAAGGATTTTCTTTAAATAATGTAATTTTGGGGCTCCGACATGTTCATCTTATTGCGCCTTAAAATAATTACTGCACTACTTGTAACACATAAACGAGTCTTGGTTTTTCTATCGTATTCCTTTGATACAATATCGTGTCTGAAGTACTGCATACCGTTAGGGCGAGTTGTAGAGTGCAAGTGGGGAGCGGCAATGCGAGGCCAAACCTGACAACAGCCCCGCTTCCTCGCTGCTCTTTGCTCTCTTGGTTTCTTCCTCAGCCCCAGCACGATTTATGAACCTACTAGAGTCATTCGTAAAGGTCACAGCCACAGCCTCACACAACACAAACGCGGGGCTGCGTACTGAAGCAGGCGCCTAACACTACACAGGCATCTCTCACGAGACATCAGTGCCACAAGTGCCGACTACAGATAACTCAAGTATGGCCCTCGATACGGTGAAGGGAACACTGTCGCTTCTAAGGTTCCCGGTGAGGAGAAGAGGACGGTTGGCCAAGGCAGTACATCCCCAGTTAGCGGCCACGCCTCGGGAGGAAAGCAACATAGAGGGTTGTGTGGAGAAAAGAAAGATTCAGCGAAGAGTCACGCGCGTCATCGGCTACCCGAGTACAAGGTGGATCTAAGAATGTTCCCTATGTGGCTACGTGCAGCAGCGTGCAACGCAGTGTATTGAACAGTGCGATCCCCACACAGACTATAGTGTTGTTAACAGTTACACACTTGTTTTGACTTTTATAAGAGGAAATGGTGATCATATGAAGGTTTCTTTTTATGAGACAGGGAAGGTTGTTTTCCTGTAAGAGAAGGAAAAATGTTTGCTGAAGGTGTTGTTCAATGGTAAAAAAAAAAAGTGGTCTAAGGAAGGTTTTCTAAAGTACTGTTATGTTTTCATTCGCATTCATTCGATATGACATAACTGTATTGAATGTAATCATGTGCATACTTACGAGTATGTCCACACTGCACATTTCATTTCTGATCAGAGAAGAATATAAGAACTAAATCAGACATTGGAAACTTTTTACATTTTCGTTAACCAAGATGTACTGATTAGGATATTCAACAGAGATATTTTTACAAGAAATTATATTTGCTGAAGTGCGGAGTGGAGAGGTGTAAGAGTACATGGTGGAAATTTTCCTTCGCGCCCTTCTTCCCTCCCTCCTTCCTTCCCGTCTTGATCTCGGCAGCCACGACCACCACCTCCCGCATCCCTCGCCGGCCACCCTGGCAGCTCCCTCGGGCTTGAAAAAAAAAGAACATGATAATATTGAACTTGTTTTGTTTTGTGACCACATTTGAGTTTGCACGATCACAAGACATCCCATTACATGTTATAAAGACGAGGATCACGTGTCTTAACGCAACTTTTCTTTCTTTTCGACATTGGAAATTTGGTACGTCGCAGCAAGTTTTGTAACCATTTGCATATATTTTCGTTTCAATGCTTGTTTCAAAGTTCTAATGTTTTCGCCCTGTCAGTCATGAGCATGTGCTTGTATCTTTTCCCGTTGTTCCGTGCGTCGCCAGCGAGTGGGTCCCGGTCCGTGGTTACCATCCCTCACTCCGGTCATCACCCCACACACTCACCACCCATCCACATCACGCTGTCTTCACCCCACCCGTCCCCCGCCACCCAGGTCTTCATCTCCACGTTCGTTCAGGGTTGGCTACTCGGTGGAGTCGCGGAGTCCACTACCCAGGTGGAGAGCTGAGGGGAGCTACATCATCTGATAAGCCCTATGCACTTTTACAATGGATTGGACAGTGGAGGCTGTGTGTGTGAAATTGTTAATACAATGTTGTTCCTTTAATAAAACCAAAACACTAATGTTATTTGATTCCTCCTTAAGTTACTTGTGCTTGTATTGGATTCGTCTCTACTGTGGTTGATTGTCACTCTCCTCCATCAACTATTTCTCCATGGTCATAGTCAGTAGTCACTGAATTTTAACTCAGCGCGAGAAATTGACTATTGGCGCCGCAAAGCTGAGGTCACGCAGCATCCCTGCAAGAGTAGCGGCGCTGTACTGTGGGTGGAAAAGGGAACATGGCACCAAAGTCGCGTTCCCCACCATTACTTTTATTATAAAAAACAGCTCTTTTCCTTGAAGGCGCCTATCTCCTGTCAGTGACTGCTTTCATTAAAAACTTCCTTCTGCAGAGCGCAGCAGGAGTTCGTGTCCACGCCAAGATCAACATTTCATTTAGATCTTGTTTCAAACTACATTTCATCTTGACATTTTTGTCATAGCTTACATCGGTGAAATTACTAAAGTCAATTCATGCACAGAGAGAGGAAGGAATAACAATATTTACCTAAATAACGCTATATATTATAATGACAATTATTGAAATAAGCAGGGTGATATCCAAACTTCCCGCCAAGGAAAGCCGCCGCGCAATAGGTGAGACTCAAACATTCGCGTGGGTGGGTTGAGGGGCAACAGCTCGTAAGTTTATAGTCTCTAGCTCATTTTATTAATTTTAGGACATTTTCACTTAATGAACCTCACATGCCTGATCAGGATGTGACCCATGTGTCTTGTATCACAATGTTTTGGATCCCTTTACAGAAAGCTTTCGTCCGATTGAGTCATTTCATCTTACTTATAATTTTGCAGAATAACCCACACATATTTATCTATTTGCATATATATTATCAATTTAAATAAAAAAAATGTTTATCTATATATAGAGATTTCATAAGATGGACATGGCATTTGTGTATTATTATGCAAAACACAGACAAGGCCAAAGTCAAGTCAGATCGGAGGAGGCGTTTCTGGGCAAAGGTTCCCGCGCTTTTAGTTGTGGTGGACTGAGTGGACGCCTTGGTTCCTTGGTGCTGGGTATTGTGAAAACCTGACAAAATGGGAACAACTGTGGACATCGAAAGGGATGCACGTCTCAGGGAGATCCAGAGAGAGTATCTGGAGTTCCTGGAGGACGAGGTGAGTACTACTGAAGGTATTAGAACCTGTAACTTGTAATGAGGAGTGACAAGCTGTGGAAACGGGCCGCCACACAGGCTTAATTTAAAGGCCACTGACTGGTGTTAGATTGGGATTTGCCGTGTTGTGGAGATACATTTTATATTCTGGGGATGGATTAGCGTCTTATTCACACCTGGAAGTGCATATGAGTGGTGATGTTGAGGCGTGGCTGGCGGGTGTGGGGTCCCGCAGGGGTCTGGGTGAGGCCCACTGCACTTCACAAAGCAACTTGTATGGAGTTAATTAGGATAATATTGAAATAACATTACCGTCTTTATCTGAGGTGTGATTACGTATAGATTCATCGAGTTAATTCATTTCACTGCTGATCCCTTCATTGTGTAGATCACGGCTTGAAATGTGATATGCCGAGAAGTGGTCATTATCAGGAAATTAGTAGGTAAAGCCAATTTCCATAATCCCCGTTAGCTATAGTGAAATAAGGATGGTGTGCGATGGTGACTACAGAGAAATGTGATTATGTGCCTCAGATTATGTTGTGTATTATATGGGGTCTGTCTTCCATTGTACTGTATGGGTGATATATGTGTGCTTATAGGAATGGTTTTTACAGGAGGACGCCGGGGTGTACACTCAGCTGGTGAGGGACATGGTGACCAGTGGTGACTGTCGCATCATTGTGAACATTAATGACCTGCGACAGAAGAATGCCCACCGCGCTGCAGGGTGAGTGTGGTGAAGGTGACAGGCTTTGTGACTGCATTATTCTTTTAAGCTTTGCAGAACACCTAGTACATATGTAAGTCTGTTCCCATATCTTAGATCTCACCATTTGGAATATTTGCACCTTTAAATCACCTGTCAGAAAACTGATAATGTGAATGATACAATGAGAGAGAAGAATGAAGAGTACATTGACTTATAAATTTATAAATGTGGCTGCTATTACCAAAGTTTTGACTTCTACAGGCTTCTGAATAGGGCTTTTGAAGAACTACCAGCATTTCATCGAGCCCTGAAGGAGTTTGTGAATTCAGTGGATGTCAATTTTGCCAAGTCTAAGGAAGAACTGTTCGTTGGCTTTGAAGGGAGTTTTGGCAGTAAGCATGTGTCACCACGAACACTGACCTCCAGAAACCTTGGGAACTTGGTGTGTGTGGAAGGCATCGTCACCAAGTGTAAGTGTTGCCTCCCACTTGGTACTACTTGGGCCGGGCCTGGGTTTCCTTGAGGTTACCTAGGTATGATTAGAAGTTCTTTTTATATGCAGACACCCTTAATAGAGTCCAGTTCATCATAGTAATAAGTTAATCATATTTTTGATAGAGATATGTCTTTAGTATGAAAAACCTACAAGTGACAGTTTTCTAAAGATTATGTGAGCATTGGAGATTTTATTTGTAAATCGTGCTGTTACTTTTATTGACTGATGTATCATAATAACAGGATAATATGATGTGTGTTGCATAGAAAGTGTCCTTATGGAAAAAAACTAACTTCTACTACTGTCATGTGCACTAATTCATACCTCCCTAAGAACCAGTTGCACCACTGATACGTGTACATTGCCAGATTGAACCCCCAAATGTTGTTAGATTAGTATAGATGATCCTTTCCTGCAGGCTCCTTGGTGCAGCCTAAAGTAGTGCGCTCTGTCCACTACTGCCCCACCACCAAGAAGACACTGGAACGCCGCTACACCGACTTCACATCCTATGACCCCCAGCCCTCCAGCAGCATCTACCCCACCAAGGATGCTGCCGGTGAGTGCCTGCATGAAGTGAAGTATACCTGATATGTGTTGGCTAGATAGATGGATCTTGTGTTGTGTTCCCTATGATGTTGGCAAAATATCCATTGATACATATGCATTTTCACGTTTATGATTTATTTCTTTACTGGACTGTTTTATTGTGTGTATATCATAATAGAAAATCAAATTGCAAAGATATTTTTATATTGATCTTTAGTTTAAAGTAATTTTATTTTAGAAATGGCAGTACAAAGCCATATTCCAATTCAGTCTCCGAGGATATTTGTTTTAACAGAGTTGTGTGTGATGAACAGTGATGTGTAACTTTTCTCTCTTTCCCAGGTAACCCTTATGAGACAGAGTTTGGCCTGTGTGAGTACAAGGACCACCAGACAATCTCCATCCAGGAAATGCCTGAGAAGTCTCCTGCAGGTCAGCTGCCTCGTTCAGTGGAGGTCATCCTTGACAATGACCTTGTGGACAAGTGCAAGCCTGGTGACAGAGTGCAGGTGAGATATGATTGAAGTGTTTGAGAGTGTGATCCTAGAGTGGTTATTGCCACTGTATTGTGTCACCACAAGGTCATTCTGCCACTCAGCTAATTGTGTCCAGAGGAGCAGCCTCCAGTAGTCTAGATGATGTCCTAAAATGTTCACTTTGCAGATTGTGGGAATCTACCGGTGTCTGCCCAGGAGACAAGGTTCCTTCACCACTGGCACATTTGGCACCATCCTTCTAGCCAACAATGTCATCCTCATGAGCAAAGAGGTGTCACCTCTCATTTACTCAGATGATGTGCAGAAGTGCAAGAAGTTCTCTAAACAAAAGGTGAGATGCTTAGATATTATCTTTTGTATTGCTGAAGATAATTTTGGAGTGCAGTTAAGTTTAGCATTTTATACTTTATGCTTCCAATAAATTTGAAGTTGATAGAATAATGTTGAATGTGTTACATGATGACAATGTTTGACATCAGAATAAAGAGTGGTACCTTTTATATTTTACAGCCACTTAACTTTTCATTGATTAAAAATTCTGGATTTTAATTCATATAATTGACTTGTATAGTACATCAACAAATCACTTCTACATTCATTTCTATATATCGTAAATTTTAGAAAGTGGATGTGTTTGAGCTGCTGGCCAAGTCCCTGGCGCCGAGCATCCATGGCCACGAGTACATCAAGAAGGCGCTGCTGTGCATGCTGCTGGGGGGCGTGGAGAAGGTGCTGCCTAATGGAACAAGGCTCAGGGGGTGCGTCAAAGTCTTACACTTGTGCTACTGTGCTGAAATATGTAACTTAATGACAGGTATATTGTAAATAGTTTATTACAATTTTTTTCCATTTTAGTTACTGTAATTTAGTTTCCAGTGCAAAGATTCCACTGCTAAGCCTGTTGTAGTCTTAAAGTCAAAACGAAGACATCAATTGTGGAATCTTTATGGAACAGAGACATCAATATCCTGCTGATTGGAGATCCATCAGTGGCCAAATCTCAGCTGCTGCGGTACGTGGTGAGCACAGCGCCACGAGCAATCACCACCACTGGCCGCGGTTCCTCGGGTGTGGGTCTCACAGCGGCCGTCACCACTGATAATGAAACTGGGGAGAGGAGGTTAGTGTTATCTTTGTGTTATGCTTGATGTGTTTAAGTATTTGCTTTTTATGGATCAAAAGTAAAAGTAAGTTTGTGGTTCTTTGGAGGAAATGTTTCACTGATGCTCAGGTGACACCAACCTTTAGAGGAAGTGAAGTTACAAAGATGATAAGTGGAAATGTCAGGCTGTGAACTAAATATAGCATGGTCATTAGAGTGCACTTTTATTAGTGTAATAAGTAGATTTCCAACACCTCAAACTTCTTGACTCATTTGGTTGCCCTGCCATTATTGAAATGAAAATCCATGTAATCCAAGCTGGCTATGAAGGGACATTCTACCATAGCCATTCCTTGCAAGGAACTTCCAAAATTGGGAGTAAGTATTAAACATGATAACTTATCTATAAACTCTCCTTAACCTCTGTGTCTCCCTTCCATACTGCAGACTCCAGGCCGGTGCAATGGTGTTGGGTGATCGGGGAGTGGTCTGCATCGATGAGTTTGACAAAATGACAGATGCTGACCGCACAGGGATCCACGAAGTGATGGAACAGGGCAGAGTCACCATTGCCAAGGCTGGGATCCACGCCAGGCTGAATGCAAGGTGCTCCGTGCTTGCTGCAGCTAACCCTGTGTATGGTCGCTACGACCAGTACAAGACACCCATGGAGAACATTGGTCTCCAGGACTCTCTCCTCTCACGTTTTGATTGCCTCTTCATCATGCTGGATGTGGCAGATCCCGACAGTGACCGCAGGATAGCAGACCACGTTGTCCGCATGCACCGCTACAGGTAAGCTTGGGGTTGGGGTGCCTTGAGGTACAATACAGGTGACTATGAATTTTTTAAGTTATGAATGAAATTTTGTCCTCTGTCCCAATTCATAAATTAATAATTTACATCTTTATAAGTTAGACTTCATCTGTGGCTAATGTGTAGTGGTATAAAGCTGTTGGTTGGAATGGCTTTGTCTAGCCTGTCGTTATACTAAAATTTGTTTCCTTAGATCGCCACGTGAGCAGGATGGTGAGGCATTGCCAATCAACCCTGGAGTAGACATGTTGTCCACCAGTAATCCTGATGTAGCACAAGATGAGGAGACAGACACTCCCATCTATGAGAAGTACAATGCTCTCCTTCATGGCAGCCTCAGGTCCAAAAAGTGGGTATACTGAGCAATGCATCATACATACACTACTCTGCTGTAGAATTGGCCTTGTGAAAGATGTGCAAGATAAAAGAGTAAGACAGAATGTTTTGATATGCAATGGATTTTGTATACAGGACTTTTGTTTTTTAAATGAAGTTTTGTATATTTAGGAAATCACTACATGGATTGCATTGTGTAGTTAACCGTAATATAACAGGTCTTATCACACAAATATCATTGTTGCTATGTTACAGTTTGTTAATTGAGGAAGAGAATAGGAGTATATTAGTAATGTGATGGGAAGAGGTAAAGTGGTGGTCAGGATGTTGAGAGGATCTTAGTGAGATATAAAACTGTTTGGGAATTTTAGGGATTAATCCAAGATGTCTGTCTGTCTGAGTCTATCTATGTGACTGGCAATCCCACATGGGAAGGCCCAGACAAGGCACCACACATTCACACACTCAGCCCCATCATCCCCCAATGGAAAGGAATGGTCTCATGGCTCACCTTACTAATCCCCAAAGATGTACAAACTTAAACTTCTCTTCCTCCTGCAGCGACAAAATTGTAAGCATCAAGTTCATGCGGAAATACATCCACATTGCCAAGAACATGAAGCCCACTCTGACCAAGGAGGCGTGTGAGGTGATAGCGGAGGAATACTCCCGCCTCCGCTCTCAGGACGTGGAGCACTCCAACATGGCCAGGGTAAGGCTCAGGCCGGCACAGGGGAGAGGCTCAGTGCTGCAGGGTTGGCTGGACATGGTTATAAGTGATGGGAAAGTGTGTGTGTGTGTGTGTGTGTGTGTGTGTGTGTGTGTGTGTTTTGCCATTTGATAAGGGGGATGTCAGTGATGATGAAAATATAAGTAAGATCAATTTTGTAGGTGTAAAACTTAAGTCCCTAATGTATTTGTAAGATTTTGGTGTTAAAAGCTGAAGTGTAAGGTGGGAGGACGAGTGTATAAGGATGAAATGTTTGGGTAGGAACAATTGGATGCAAGGATGTGATGTATGCAGGGAAGCAAATGAACATTGCTATCACAGTCACTGTTGAAAGGAGTATTAAGGAAGTACATACAACATTTTCATTTATGTTTAGGTTTTTTTTTTTTTTTTTTCAGCTGTGATCTAATGAATACCATTACACTTCTGCAGACCCAGCCCATAACTGCCCGAGCCTTGGAGACGCTGATCCGTCTGTCCACAGCACATGCCAAGGCCCGGTTGTCTCGGCTGGTGGAGGTGGAGGACGCTGAGGCTGCCATTGAGATGGTGTCCTATGCATACTTCAAAAAGGTGAGTTTCTTCCCTGCCCCTTGTTGCCGAATTATTTGTTAATTCTTATACTAATTATGACTATTTCAGTAAAGTTACATATTCTCACTGAACAAATACAGTGCTAGTTACTGATATGGCCAGATATAATATGATTTACATAATGTTTTTGTGTGTATTTTTAGGTCATGGAGAAGAAGAAGAAACCAAAGAGAGATGAAGGCAGTGCAACAGAGACTGAAGGAGAAGATGAGAGTGAGACTGAAGAGACAGAAGGAAGGAAGAGGAAGAGGAGATCAACCAGTGAGAAGGAAAAGAAACCCAAGAAACCAAAGAAGAAGCCTGGCGATGAAGGTATCGCTCTGATTCTTATTGCTATTTTTATGTAAGAGGGACATTAATTTAAGTTTGACTAGGTGTACCTATACCTAATTTCCACCAAGAACATTGAAATTATGATCGAGATGTTTTTCTCTCTCAAGGCTATGACCCATATGAGATGGAGGATGACGGTGAAGATGAAGAGATGGCTACCGCATCACTGTCTACCACGCAGGGCTCAAAGCAGGCAGCTGAGGACACCACCTCCACCCCTAAGGAGATCACTTCCCAGCGACTTGATGCCTTCAAATCCTCAATCCTGAAACTGCTAAAGGAGGTGAGAAATTAAAGAATTGGATACTGTATTCATTATTGTTTCAACTACCACGATCACCACCACCACCACTGTCTTGAATGGATCCAAGTTTTTGTGTTGCCCTTGTATTCCTTAAGAACACTACTTTGATCTCGTGTAATTATTAAAGCTTTGATTCTCACAAAATTTTTTGTTGTTTTAAAGATGAGTAGGTTGTATCCAGCTACCTCCTATTGGTATACAGATTTAAGTGAGAGAGAGAGAGTACCTACTGTCATTGTAACCATATTGTGCTGTTTGATGTACTTTTTTACATGTCTATAAGTTGTGAGGGAATGGTAATTGTGCCTTGTCTTGGCTACCACCCTTTGTTGTGGCTTAGCATGTAAATGGACTTTTTACATGAACCCTTGTCCATGTTCCAGGAGCACACCCAGACAGTGGCCATGACCCGGGTAACAGAGTACGTCAATGCAGCACACCCTGACCAGCCCTTTGGCAGCGACGAGATTGATGCTGCCGTGGAGAGGATGACCGAGGCTAACCAGATCATGGTGGCTGACGGCATGCTCTTCCTCATCTAAGGGAGAGGGCACTTTTTTTTTTTCTACCTCCTTTTTCTTACTATCTTTTTCTCTTTTCTTTTGTTATGTATGATTTAATTTAGTTCATCAGAAGAGAGTAAAGTTTCAGAGAACTCTCACTTGGTGTGTACATTTTATAGACTTATTTTTTACATATTTTTAGGTGATCAGTTCACCAGAAAGTTTTCAACAGTGCCTTGTGTCTACAAAGAATGATCTGTTCTACATTATTCGCATTAATTTTATAGATAAAGATACAATGTAAATTAAGGATTAATGAGTGGAGATCTTGGAATAACAAGAATATCATGTATACACAAGTTTGTTTTCTATGAAATTTATGTAGCATCTGCTTAAGAGATATTATTCCCGTGAAAAAAAATGGTACAAACATACTCAGAACTGTTTACTATTTGTATCCTGAATTTTTCTAGAATTAATGATTGGTGTTAGAATCTCTTAATTATACATGAATATATGCTATACATATATGATTTACAGAGAACATTTCCAAAATATAATGACTAATGTGAGTGTGTGCATTAATGCTTTGTCTCAGAAGTCTTTACAGGATATGTGAGTGGTACATGTATATATGGACAGCAATCTAAATGTAATAAAATACAATACACCCTAGATTTAACATGCAAGTAAAGGGGAAGGGTGTACATTGATGATGAAGGCAAGAGTACTTTCCATGTGCAAAATGTTATGTTGCTGCTTGCTGTGTAGAGCATGGAGAGTGAGGTTGTGATGAGTCAGAAGGTGGAAGAGTGAGCTGTGAGGGTGGAGATATGTTTACACTAAAAGATACTGACCTATAGGAGAGGGCCTTAATGAAATCCTTGAGGTAGTTGGGGCTTTGGGGGCTCATAACATTCCAAAGGGCAGAAGGAAAGTTATCGCCACACAGACCTGTGTTATACGTCCTACAATTACCTCGCCCACACTTGTTCACAAAGGGCCCAGTACATAGTGTGCTGTAGACAGTAGATACAGAGTAATGAGATTTGTAATGATACTAAGTAGCTGGAAACTGGTGATACAAATATGACAGCAAGACAAAGCAATATGCTTATAGTGTTAAGTGTTCAAATTATATGATTGCAGGCTTGACTGGACTTAGGATAAACTGTACCATGTGCAGTGTTGAGGGTCATTACACCTGTTACACCGAGCAGCGCCATCAGACTACCACAGTGAACACTGATGTTGAAAATTATCTAAATTTAGTGTAGTAAGCAAGAGTGCCTTTCATATACAAAAGTATGTGCAAAACGTTATGATGCTGCTTTCATTGTCAGTCCCTGCACTTACGATGAAAATAAATTGCTCAATTATCTTATCAACTGTTATGGCATATTATGTGGAAAGACTGTCGTGCGTGGAAGGGGAACTGCATTCACATCCCTATTTATGTTCCATCTCTCTCCCTCTCCACTCGCTGCATCTTCACATACTTTTTTTTTCTGTTCTCTTCGCGTCACCTGGCAATGCAAAGGGTTGAAGAAAAGTATAATGAACCTGTGGGCACTAAGATGAAAAGAGGAGCGGTAAAAAGGTTCAAAAGGTTGTATGAAGTAAGGTTACACAGAGTTATCAAAGTACACAGCATTATTGAGTAGTGAGTGTATTCCATAGCAAGAGTGTGGGCATAAACACCCTGTGCGAGATACGGTTTTCATCTCACTTGAAGAATCTCTGTGGGTGCGCGCGTCTTTCAAAACAATAAATGGTTGCGTAAATACATCGATAAATAAGCTAATTGATAATGCTAATTTATCGATGTATTTACTACAGGAGGAGGCAGTAGACACCTGCCGAAACGATAATTACTCCCAGTGAGGTCTAAAGCACTGTTCAGGGGGTGCTGTGAACTTATCATTAAACCCAGCTGTGACTTCACTGAACGTTTCCCTTTGTGTCTCACAACACAAGGGGGCAGTCACAGCCTGCCCTCTAAAGACAACTCTCTTCCTCCACACAAAACTACAAGCACCTAATAACACACACACCCTTCACTCAAAAGTTTCAAAATCATCATGGCGACTCCTACACCAGCCTCGGGAGTCCCCATCTGGGAAGGGGACCATAAATGTCCCCAGGTCGGACTGCCTTTCTGTCGACGATCTTAAGTGTCTTGACACCCCCCTCAACTTTTTCTTCATTAACTTCTGCAACATTCGCGGTCTAAGATCTAATTTTCAATCTGTAGAACACCACCTCTCCTCTTCTAAACCTCATCTTCTTTTCCTCACTAAAACTCAGGTGTCTAAGGCAACTGACAGTAGCCCCTTTTCTGTTCCCTCCTACTTTCTCTATCCTCATTTTCGATCCAAAGCTGGATGCTGCGTTTATGTGCGCAATGACTTAACCTGCTCTCGTGCCCACGGTCTTGAATCTTCCGAGTTTTCCACCATCTGGCTACGACTACAGAATCACTCTCATACTAAATTTATCTGTGCTGTATACCCCTCACCTAACTCCTCTGATTATAAGAAATTCTTTGACTACTTAACTTCCAAAGTGGAGCACATTCTGACCCTCTTCCCTCTTGCAGAGATCTCCATTCTTGGAGACTTCAATGTTCACCACCAGCTTTGGCTTTCCTCTCCCTTCACTGACCATCCTGGTGAACTAGCCTACAACTTTGCTATCCTCCATGACCTAGAGCAATTGGTGCAACACCCTACTCGTATTCCTGACCGTCTTGGAGATACGCCCAACATTCTTGACCTTTCCCTGACCTCTAATCCTTCTGCTTATGCTGTCACCCTTTCTTCTCCGTTGGGCTCCTCCGATCACAATCTCATATCTTTATCTTGTCCTATCACTCCAATCCCTCCTCAGGATCCCCCTAAGCGAAGGTGCCTCTGGCGTTTTGCCCCTTCTACTTGGGGGGACCTGAGGAGGTATTTTGCTGATTTTCCTTGGAATGACTACTGCTTTCGTGTCAGAGACCCGTCTTTGTGTGCTGAGCGCATAACAGAGGTGATAGTGTCTGGCATGGAGGCGTACATTCCTCACTCTTTTTCTCGTCCTAAACCTTCTAAACCTTGGTTTAACACAGCTTGTTCTCGTGCTATACATGATAGAGAGGTGGCCCACAAAAGGTACTTAAGCCTTCCATCACCAGAATCTCATGCACTTTATATTTCTGCCCGGAACCATGCCAAATCTGTTCTCCGACTAGCCAAAAACTTCTTCATTAACAGAAAATGTCAAAACCTTTCAAGATCTAACTCCCCTCGTGATTTCTGGCATCTAGCCAAAAATATCTCCAATAACTTTGCTTCTTCTTCTTTCCCTCCTCTATTTCAACCAGATGGCACCACTGCTATCACATCTATTTCTAAAGCTGAACTCTTCGCTCAAACCTTTGCTAAAAACTCTACCATGGACGATTCTGGGCTTGTTTCTCCCTCTCCTCCACCCTCTGCCTACTTCATACCACGTATTAAAATCCTTCGCAATGATGTTTTCCATGCATTCGCTGGCCTAAACCCTCGGAAGGCTTATGGACCTGATGGGGTCCCTCCTATTGTTCTCCGAAACTGTGCCTCCGTGCTTGCACCTTGCCTAGTCAAACTCTTTCAGCTCTGTCAGTTAACATCTACCTTTCCTTCTTGCTGGAAGTTTGCCTACATTCAACCTGTTCCTAAAAAGGGTGACCGTTCTAATCCCTCAAACTACCGTCCTATTGCTTTAATTTCCTGCCTATCTAAAGTTTTTTAATCTATCCTCAACAGGAAGATTCTTAAACATCTATCACTTCACAACTTTCTATCTGATCGCCAGTATGTGTTCCGTCAAGGCCGCTCTACTGGTGATCTTCTGGCTTTCCTTACTGAGTCTTGGTCATCCTCTTTTAGAGATTTTGGTGAAACTTTTGCTGTTGCCTTGGACATATCAAAAGCTTTTGATAGAGTCTGACACAAAGCTTTGATTTCCAAACTACCCTCCTACGGTTTCTATCCTTCTCTCTGTAACTTCATCTCAAGTTTCCTTTCTGACCGCTCTATTGCTGCTGTGGTAGACGGTCACTGTTCTTCTCCTAAATCTATTAACAGTGGTGTTCCTCAGGGTTCTGTCCTGTCACCCACTCTCTTCTTATTATTCATTAATGATCTTCTAAACCAAACTTCTTGTCCTATCCACTCCTACGCTGATGATACTACCCTGCACTTTTCCACGTCTTTTCATAGACGTCCAACCCTTCAGGAGGTAAACATATCACGCAGGAAAGCCACAGAACGCTTGACTTCTGATCTTTCTAAAATTTCTGATTGGGGCAGAGCAAACTTGGTATTGTTCAATGCCTCAAAAACTCAATTCCTCCATCTATCAACTCGGCACAACCTTCCAGACAACTATCCCCTCTTCTTCAATGACACTCAACTGTCCCCCTCTTCTGCACTGAACATCCTCGGTCTGTCCTTTACTTATAATCTGAACTGGAAACTTCACATTTCATCTCTAGCTAAAACAGCTTCTATGAAGTTAGGCGTTCTGAAACGTCTCCGCCAGTTTTTCTCAACTCCACCCCCCCCAGCTGCTAACTCTGTACAAGGGCCTTATCCGTCCATGTATGGAGTATGCTTCACATGTCTGGGGGGGTTCCACTCATACTGCTCTTCTAGACAGGATGGAATCAAAAGCTTTTCGTCTCATCAACTCCTCTCCTCTAACTGACTGTCTTCAGCCTCTCTCTCACCACCGCAATGTTGCATATCTAGCTGTCTTTTACCGCTATTTTCATGCTAACTGCTCTTCTGATCTTGCTAACTGCATGCCTCCCCTCCTTCCGCGGCCTCGTTGCACAAGACTTTCTTCTTTCTCTCATCCCTATTCTGTCCACCTCTCTAACGCAAGAGTTAACCAGTATTCTCAATCATTCATCCCTTTCTCTGGTAAACTCTGGAACTCCCTGCCTGCTTCTGTATTTCCACCTTCCTATGACTTGAATTCCTTCAAGAGGGAGGTTTCAAGACACTTATTCATCAATTTTTGACCACTGCTTTGACCCTTTTGTGGGACTGGCATTTCAGTGGGCATTTTTTTTCTATTGGATTTTTGTTGCCCTTGGCCAGTGTCCTTCCTACATAAAATAAAATAAAAAATAAATAAAAAAAAAACCATTTATTGTTTTGAAAGACGCGCGCACCCACAGAGATTCTCGCTCTTATGAACATACAAAAGAAAATATGAAAAGAAGCTAATTACTTAAACCAACCATACTTGTTCTTGTACCTTTAATTTTGATGGTGAAATATTTAGTAAAGTAAACACAGAAAACTATGAAGTAAGAAATAATATTAAGTCCCGTGAGTAGGACCGGCCAGTGGTGCATGAATTCTTTCCGGCCTTCACTGTCAGCAGTTCTTGTTTGCTTCTGTAATGTAATTAGCATGCTATGCGTGGTGCTTTGGTGTCTGGAGGCGGCGTGGGGTTGCTGGAGTGTGTGGTGCTTGCAGGGAGGCGTGCAGGTGGCAGGTAACCAGTGAAGTGTGACAGGGAATGGTGGTGATGCAATGCTAGCACGTGAATGGTGTGTTGCAAGGTGTTTGAATTGTTATATGACAAGCATTCAAATGTGTATAATTAATGTTTGATTCTTTTCCAGATTAGTTAGTATTGAGTCATGCTTGGCCAAGGTCATATTGACGATCACTTTTTTGTTTCGTTTTTTGTCTATCTTTTTCCTTGAGTTTCTAAACCAGTGATAGCTCACAGCGCCAAGGCTATCACCAAGTGATCTACCTGATTTACCTGAATAGGTGTGTGTTTTTAAATGTGCCTTTTAGCAGGCTTGACTACATTGAGTACAGGGCTGGTGCGCCGTCAAGTTCCAAGATTTAGGTAATAGCCATGGTGCACCACAAACCACCACATTTTGTGAACTACTATCTTGGAGTGACTGCCTCTCTGCAGTTCATGCAGCCTCGGGGCAGTGGTGGCAATGTGTGTTGTGTGGGAGGGAGACACTCACTATGGAGAGTGGTAAACATTGGTGGTATTGACACTCAAAATGACTATTTTTCAGATAGTTTATTTATTTATTTATTTATTTATTTATTTATTTATTTATTTGATCATGACTCCTGTTTGTTTGTATGTTAGTTTCAGAAATTCACACATTTTTACTCCCTCCCTCCCCTGCTCAGTGAACAGGCAATGACTTCAAAAAAATTAATGAGTCATATTTAATTTTAAAAACATGAATTTGTTTTAAGGAAAACACTTCACCTGACTTGCTTAAGTACTTCATGGTTCTCATTATGCACCTGAGCATTCAGCCTTGCCCAGTGCTGTGCTGCACCACCTCGGCCACATTCATGCAAGCAGAGTAGCTCCGCTCATCCCTGCCATTTATTTCTGTTACTTATGCTCTCTTAAAAATTAACAAATTAATAAAAATGAAGCCTAACATAATTTAACAAAATTAAACCAAACATAATATGATTTAGTCAGTGTCACAAGTCAACTAGGAATTATTTTATGAAAAATCATATGCAATGGTTGCCAAATGTTGTGGCAGTTGTACACATTGATGACGGTAGCAAGACGTTGACTCATGATGTGGCAAAGAAACTGTGTAACTTGCTGCATTCTAGTACTTGATTGTGCTCCCTTTATTCTGTATAACCACCTGCAGTCAGTGAAGGAAAGAGTCTGCAAGTTTTTATAGAAGTCATCCCACAGTTTCAACTATACAGTTTTCAACTTTGCCAAAAGATTTTTGTCCACTTCTTGAAGATTCCTTTTCATCATAGACCAAAGATTTTCAGTCTGATTCAAGTCAGGATGATCAGGTGGCCAGTTGAAGTAATCCAAAGCACCCACTTCAAACTTTAGTCATCCACCTCAGTGTGCAGGTATCTATCTGGCCACAGCCTTGTGACAATGCTTCTGCCACCTTCCATTTTGCCACTCCGACCTGTCCCATGATAGATTTTGCACCAAACCCAGTCTCGTGCAGAGAGCATGTATGGTTTACAATATCCTGGGATACAATGCACTGGCGTGCCATGCCACTATAAAAGATTACACATTTTTTCAGTATGCCCGTATCTTGTGATGAATGAGCTAAAACAGTGTGTGCATTTGCACTACTGTCCAAGATTGCACTGACTGCTGGACATGCCCTGCATAGCCTTGTGGTGTTGCTAATTCTTGTTGCATAATGACAATTTAATTCATTTCATATAAGTGGGAGTGCAAGAAACAAATTGAAGGGTTATCAGTTTGGCAGGCACAGTGTGCCGACTACCCGTCAAGATCACCACAATTGCCTGCCACTGTTGCTGAGATAAATTAAGTGTTTGCAGAACAGCACTGTGCACTTACCAGCACAATAAAAAGAGGATTTCACTGGGCTTGAGATGAGTTTTGTCAAGAAAAGTGCTTCTCCTTTCACTGATTCTAAATTTGCACACAGCCCTCCAGCTGTGTGAGTCATTTCCAACCATATTACAGAAGAAATTTCAACTAGAGGATCTGAAATTAGTTCAACTATGTAAAAATTAATATAATATGTAAGATATGTAAAGGTTGTTATTATTATTATTATTATTATTATTTATTTATTTATTTATTTATTTATTTATTTTTTTTTTTTCAATCCTCAGGTGACATTTGATGCAATCATGTACAACCTTACCTGGGTGGTGAGGCAGGGAACATACCACCTTGTAACCCCCTGGTGCCTCCGTCTCATCCTCCCAGGCACTAAGGCACCAGCCACCCTCACCCTCAGGCATGGGTGGAGCAGGAACATGTCAGTTGGCACCACTGCTTCTGCCTCTAAGACATGGAGGGCAGGCCAGGAGAGGACGGCAGACAGACCAGGGGGGGAGAACAAGGACAGTGTGGTTAGTGAAGGAGTGGAACAGAAGCAGAGCGTAATTGGTGAAAGCCAATCCAGAGTAGCTGACTGTGAGGGCAGGTTGAGTGCAAGACTGCAGGATGACAGCAAACAAATGACAAAAATAGGTGGTATTGCCATTGCACAAAGTATAGAAGAGAGAGGAAGTACAACAGCAGCACATAGAGATGTGCCCCACCACATTCCTCCACCACCAGTACCACCACCACTGCATCTTGACTATGGGCCTACCCCCACCATACCTCAGCGACTTGTCCTCAGCTCACCCCCAACACTGGCTGCATACATGCAGCTGATGAGGCTTGACCGTCCAATAGGCACCTGGCTGTTATTTTGGCCCTGTGGATGGAGCTTGGCACTCTCTGCAGCCCCGGGGTGTCTGCCAGACCTGTGGCTGATGACACTGTTTGGTGTGGGAGCAATGGTGATGAGGGGAGCTGGTTGCACCATCAATGACATGTGGGATAGAGACTATGATAGCAAGGTGAGTGGTGTGGGCTCCAGGGAGGGTGAGGGGGAAAGTGGTTTTGAGGAGAAATTAGAAGGGTAGGAGATTGTGTGTTGGGATGTTGCTGTCAAAGCTGATGTAAAGAAATAAGATTTGCTTTCTTGAGGAAGACCTTATGTAGTAATTTGGGGATTGAAGAATGTTTTAAGGTTATCATTCACTGTATATTATGAACTAGCATTCTTTTATGCTTCGCTTGAAATATCATGGCATTGAGACAAAAATCATGTCTGTTAGATGTGATACTTATAAAATTTGTGTCCTAGAAAGTTATAAAATGGCTAAACAGGTTCAAGTGATGAATCTTTGTAATGACCACTTGTGTCCCTTTACTTCTCCCAGGTGGCAAGGACAGCCGGCCGTCCCCTGGCCAGTGGGTGCCTCAGCCAGTTTGATGCCCTGGTCTTCCTTGGGGCACAGCTGGGCCTGGGCTGCCTCATACTTCAGGAGCTCAACTTCTACAGTGTGTGTCTGGGAGCAGCCTCCATGGGTGGGTGCCTCTTGCTCCTTGGTGCTGAAGTTGTTGCACTTGTCCATCACACTTTATTTCTGTGGTGCTTGATGGATTGTCTGAGGGAAGTCATGAGTCAGGTGGTGATCAGTAAGCCTTTGTTAACTCAAGCAGAAGCATACTGAAAATCATAGACTGTTTGATTAATGAATTAACAAAACTTGCAAACACATAGGTACTTAAATACACAATAATTTTCCAGTGCTTTTTAGTTGACTTCTAGCAATGCTTCAGTTTGGAATATTTATACATGTAGAAAGTGTACAGTAACTCCCTTTGTTCTCACAGGGCTGGTGATCACATATCCCCTCCTGAAGAGATTCACATATTGGCCACAGCTGGCACTGGGCTTCACTTTCAACTGGGGTGCCCTCCTGGGATCAGCAGCAGCTCTAGGGCAATGCCAGTGGGCAGTGTGTGCACCCCTCTACTTCTCAGGTGTGGCCTGGACCCTCATCTATGACACAATCTATGCTCACCAGGTGCGTGACAGAGAGTTAGTGTATTGATGGTCTGTCAAGATGAGAACCTGGCAGTGTGTTGTGGTAGTGGCAGACACAGCAGGGTGGGTGTTGGTGTCTTGTGTTGACTCTAGATTCTTGTGTCATATATAACTCTCTGGATCACTTTTGAATTGTATGTATGCTGTGTTCAGGTTTATCTTCCTAATTCAAGTATGCTGCCAGGGTTTAAGACACTGCTGTGTGCAATGAATCTTTTGTGGTGAAACAGTGGTATATATTAAATGTTCAGTACCATCTGGTGGTGTATCAGACATCAGTGGTGGTGCTTGTCAAGTTATAATGTGACTTGTCTTTTTTAGACTTAGTTTTATACATCATGAATGGTAACCAGGCAAAAATATAAAAGGAAATGGATAATATTATACTGTAGATCTCTCACATGTCAAAAGGAAAAGATGAATCCATTCTGTTTATTTAAGTGCTTACTTCCAAAACACACACTTAGACAAGTAATGATTTAAAGCTAAGAAATATATAAGTGTGGACACAAAGAGGACTCTGTCTATCACAGGACAAATATGATGATGTAATAATTGTGTGTACCACAGGACAGATATGATGATGTAATAATTGTGTATACCACAGGACAAATATGATGATGTAATAATTGGCATCAAGTCTACGGCACTGAAGTTTGGAGAGGCCACACCACGCTGGCTGGCCGGGTTTGGTATGACGATGATCTCTGGCCTCCTAGCGGTGGGCCACAATGCAGGGCAGACGTGGCCATACTACCTCACTGTGGCCCTCGTCTCCGGCCACTTGGTGAAGCAGGTAAGATGATGGAGTGTGTGGCTCATTGTTTCATGTTATTTCCTGCTTGTCTTCACTTTCACCTGTGGTAGTTTACTGCTTTATGGTTTACACAGAGTCTGTAGAACTTAACTTGTACATTAGCACCTGTAGATTAATGGTTCAGGTGCTGGAGCTTCTAGTGCTGAGTGTTTAGTGGTTCCATGGAGCTTTAACCTTTTGAGTTTGAAGTAGTCTTTGTTTTGGGTGTTTTTTAAGTTTCCAGCACTTAAGTAATGCATGAGTGCTGTGGAGGACACTCTGTAAGGAATCAGGAGTAGATCATCCATGTAATCTTAGTGACTCGTTACCGTGCACTGTAGTATTGAAATTGGTATTAAGATGGTAAGGGTGACTAATTGTTACTATTCTGAATATCATGGTGACAAATTGTAACTATTACTTCTGAATTTTACTTCTTGACTTGGGTAATTTTTTTCTCACTAAATTAAGAGGTGCACTATTCGCCATATTTGCACAACCAACTTCATTGATTCATTGCATGTAGTGTGGAAATGGGTGTTAAGTTCATAAGGGTGGCTCATAACTGTGACTTCCTCTCAGCCTCTTATTTTTCCTCCCAAACCTGCCGCAGATCTGGACGCTGGATATAAACAATGCTGCTGACTGTGGGCAAAAGTTCCGAGCCAACAGACACATCGGGCTGCTGCTGTTTCTGGGAATTGTCACCGGGAATTTGTTAAAGGAGTAGGAATGTAGGAATGAGATCGGAATGTCACTGAGTCAGGGCTGCAGGTTTTGATCAACAGGAAATTCAAGGGCCTTAGGATATGTGGAATTGAGATGTATTGAGAAGGTTAACATCAGCATCAGGAAAGATGGCAAAGAAGAACAACTATGATCACAGCACAGGAAGTTGCAATGTTCAGTTAATTGTATTTATAAGATTGCTGACCTTTGTTTTTCTTGTAAGATGGTTATTTTTAAGTCCGCAAGATTTTTTAAGGGGAGCAGGATAATTTTCAGTTCATATTGTAAGAAGTGTTGTCCTCACTGTAAGAAAAAAGTATCAGGTATTTTTTATTTTTATTTTTTTCTAATTGTGTGGTATTAATGTTAGGTGAATGACTTGCTTCAAAGTAAATATAAGTTTTGGCTAATGATTTCATAGTATTCTGTGATCTTCTACTTCAGTTATTTTGGGTATTCACATTTTGGGTATTCACTAGATTACTGGCAGCATGAGTATCCAGCTCAACCAGAAACCAGACAGTTTGCCCACAAGGGTGTCAGGGCATTGAGTAGTGGTGTGCGCTAGGAGTCAGGGAGTCACTACACACTGCCTTCCCTTATTACTCTCAAAGAGCTGGTTCATCACTTCTTCATCTCTTCTGTACTATTGAACACCACGAGTATTTCCAATGCACTTTTGTCCATTTGGTTTCCTTTGTGGCATGAATTGTGTGGGATCAATTTTGCAGTATTAGCACTTCAGGTTGTCACATAGATATACGCACTTGAACATTTCACAAGCACATGTCACTGGGAATAATGGGATTTTCTTGTCATTTCTTGCTGTTACTTGAGAATCACTTACCATTTTCCTTTACATCACTTGTAAACTATACCAACTTAGTTTTCATACTCTTCCAGCACACCTTTGTGTATAGACATTAGTAATTAACCACCATATGTGAACTGCCATACATCCTCACCTGTGTACAGTTATCATTTGAAGACCTGGTGTATATTTTACCAATACCTGCAGTTGCATTTTCTTCTTAGCACATGAGGGCAGGATGGATCAGTGGGACTGTGCTCAGCTAATGGTCTAAGGGTTGCTTATTTGATCCTGGCTCACAGTATTATTTTTGTTAGAAAGGTAAACAACACACTGTTGCAATCGTAGTGCCACATTTCCTTGCCGCAGTATCACAACTAAACTCCCAAAATCCAAGGTGACTCTAGATCATGAATGTATAACAACAGATCTAGCAGCTACGTTATTGTGAGGGAGGAAACATTTGTAAATCAACCATCCTGCAGATGAACACTCTCTTCAAGTAATAGGAAAGCACCTAATCAAGTAACTGTCTAACCCATACCTAAATTATTTGTGTGTGGACATCTCCAAAGCCATGTGCTGTTTCTTGTTGGCCAGCTGCAACATAACAACTTTCCCATCCCTTGCCCAAGGGAAACTAGAGATGCTGTGAGGACTGTGATAACCTTTTCTCTGTCATCTTTCCTGGTGCAAATTTTTAATGGCATAGAATCAGAATTATAGATATATTAGTAATATTTTTTTTCCATTAGACTTGAGGATTTCGTGAACAAATTTATAGAAGGTACTGAAGAAAGTATAATAGATGGCACTAAACTGAATGAGATAAAACCTGAAAGTGTGTATATTAGTCATTCGTTTTTGTAAACTTTCTGCCTTATTTTCTTAAATTCAAGAAAATAATATGCTGTCATATACATTTACATGAAAACCCTGAGAATGTGATTTTGTTTGTCTAGTCATGTAGTTAATGTGAGAGAAGAATTAGAGAGTGGTGGCAGTGTAAAAATCTGGTGTAAATATATGAGAAATTTGTTTTGTAAACATTTTCATTTATACCAATGCTATTTTGTTTGAATGGAATGGAAGACAGATGACTGAATATTTAAATAATCACGTTCTAAAACTGAAATATGTCTGAGGATATTTGTAAAGTTTGAGAAATCATTTTAATTCAATTGGTGTGCTGGTGCAAGAAAAATTTGATGTATCAATTTGTTTTGGTCATGACACAATGTTTGCTAAAAAATTCAGCACCCTTATGAAAAAGCTCAGACATCATGGCAAATATTGTTTATAATATTGCTGAGGGTAAAGTACAATACAAAATTTTGTTGCCTGAGTGATGCCATGGCAACCACAGCACCTGTTTGAAGCACGTCACTATTTTAGTCACTTGCAGGCATCCGCCGAGTCTGGTTTTGTGTTATTCCTGCTGAGTGCAAAGCTGCTTGAGTATACATAGTTATAGTTGAATTTTGTGGCTTAGCTGGTGTAGTTTGGCATCTACCATTTGAAATCACACAGACACAGTACTACAAATATTTGCTCTGAAGGGGGTGTGTTATGAAACCAAGGAAATGACAAGTTGGTTGGTCTAGCAGTCACAAAACACTCCTAACTACATAGCATATTCAAGCAGGCTTATATTCCACAAGGATAACACAAAACCAGCCTTGTTGGATGCCTTTGAGCAACTAATGTGTTGGCTCGCTGCATGCAGGAGTGTCAAGAGTACCATAATATCATGCAGGTGCTAAAACTTAGTGTCATGTATTACTCCTCATCATGATGCCTTTGGTGTTTTTACCAGGATGCCAGGGATCTTTTTATTGAGCACTGTAGTTTCAACTGCTTCATCCTCAGACAGATGTAGTGGTCTCTCTATGGTCTATTTGTGCATTAATCTGCTGATGAAATATTAGGACTATATGATTACTGCCAGCCATGCAATAAGGGCAGCAGTCATTGTCTAGGGCAGGCATGAGGAAAGCTGCTGTATTACATCCTCAAGGCAAGCCACCACTGGGAAAATCAACTTGTGTATTCTTTTGTTGTCAACTTTGCAGTCTCTTCATTTTAATTCTGCATGTGGCACCACTGGAAACATTAACGGAAGTGAATGAATGGAGTACAGAGAGGAAGACAGAGTTAAGAAGAGGAATAGTGTGTAAGTTCAAAATGTAGACAGAAGCAGGTGAAAATTAAGGTAAGGTGAAGAGGTGTCATGAAAATTGCATAAATCTTTTATCCCTCAGATCACTGGTTTCAACTTAATTTTTCTTCCAATGATCACACAATGTCACCTTTTTGCTTTTTGAAAAATATCAGGTGCAACACTTTTCCAGATATGCACTGAGAAGCATTGCTTGTGCAGCATTCATGTGGACAAGATGGCTGTGCACACTGGTACATCACTCTGCTCAGAACATACAAGATGGGCTTTGTTGGATGACCATAAGAGGTGTGTGCCTTGATTTTGAGTACAAGGTAGTGGTGGTAGTGACAGCAGCAGCAACAGAGTAATAGTGGGGGAACACAGCTTGACCACACACTTTGTAGTCTTGCAGGAAATTTACCACCACATTTCTTGTGACTAAATTGGGTGGAGTGAGGGAACAGGGAACCCTTTTCTGACCAGTATTCAGCAAAGATTTAGCACCTTGGTGAAAGTGCCAAAATATTATTGTGAAGTATTCCTTTTAGGTGAGATGTAAGAGTTGCCTCAATGTTCCTGTCTAATGCTAAGTTCATTCACTTGTAGCCTTCATCTGGAGCCTAAGCCTCTTTTGTCATCTAGTCGCTGACTGGTCCTGTTTCCCACTTAGCAAAGATGCTGACCTTCACCTCCACCTCTCTTCCCTGTGTCCCCATTATTTTGTTCAATACTTGGATTATTGATCACTGGACAGAAGACTGATAGTAGATTATGAACACATTAAAACATTGTTAGAAATTGACAAAGAATAACTGAGATTGCAAAAATTGAAGTCATGGATGGAATTCAAAATGTTTATACTGGTTTTGTATCCTTTCTGACCACTGTTATTGCTGTGGAAGATGATCATTGTTCTTCTCTTAAGTTTTTGAACAGTGATATTATTTAGGATTCTGTCTTGTCATACACATAATTCATCAATGATATAAGCTGAACTTAGCCTTATCCACTCTCACACTTCTAATACCACCATGCATTTTTCCATATTTTTCTTAGATGTCCCACCCTTTGGGAATTAAGCAGCTCATGCAGGAAAGCCACAGAACACCAAACTTCTGGATAATCTGGATATCTCTCAAAAATTTCTGATTGGGGCTGAGCAAACTTAAGTACTTAGTTGTGCCTCAATAAACTAAATTCTTCCATCTATCAATTCAACACCATCTTCCAGACAACTATCCTCTTTTATTCAGTGACACAACTGTCCCCATCTTATCAACTCCTCTCTTCTAACTTAATGTCTTCAGCTTCTCTGTCTTCACCACAATGTTGCATCTCTTGCTATCTTCTGTTTCTATTTTCATGCTAATTGTTCTTCGAATCTTGTTAACTGCATGCTTCCCCTTCTCCCACAGCCTTACTGCACAAGACTTTCTACATTCTCTCACCCTTGTTCAGCCCACCTTTCTAATGCAAGAGTTAACCAGAATTCTCAGTCTTTTATCACTTACTGGTACACTCTGGAACTTCCTGCATGCTTCTGTATTTTCCTGTACTTATGACTTGAACTCATTAAAGAGGAAGGTTTCAAGATACTTCTTCAAATCTGGATAATCCTTTTGTCTCCATTCTTTGGGGACTGGCACCTCAGTGGGCCTTTTTTCTACATTTTTGTAGCCCTTGGCCAGAGCCCCTCTGAATACCCTTCCCTTTTTTTATAATTTTATTTACAATATTGAAATTCCAAGAAAACCAGCTTAGAACAAAAACAGTATAAACATCTTCAACTTGCAATACTTCAATTATTCTTTGTCAGTTATAACATTGTTTTACACATTTGTAGTCTACTGTCATTCTTGTCTGATGAACAAAAAACAAAGTATTGCACAAAATAATGGAGTGAAGGCCAGTCTTCTTGCTAAGTGCAAGACAGGTTGATGGCCACGGACCAATCAGTGATAAAGTTACAAAGTCATTTAGCTCTTCCCTGGCATAAAGCAAATAATGGTGTCTGTATTCCCTCAGTGTGTGACTCTCCCTCTACCACAGGTGCAGAACACTGTAAGATGCTGTCACGTACACTCAGGACAAGCACTAATACTAACATATTTGATAGAATATGACACAACAGTTTCCAACATACTTTTATTAACGTGAAGAACAGACATGGAATCTACACACCTTTCAAAATACAACATAATATCAGCCATACCACTTTGAACAGAGGAAAAAAAAATCTTAATGCTAAAGGTACAAGTGAAGTATTGTTGTAGTGCAAAGTACTGCATGTTGCAATCAATACTCAAACACCTGTTTGATGCAATTATTGGAAAAAAAAAAAATTTGCAGAGTGTTTCAGACAAGGTCACTCTTTCCGTCATTTGTATAACATCCTGAGTCCAACAGAAAGCTATACTTGGGATCCATAAATCACTGCTCTATCTATCAGTAGCATTAACAGCAGCATCTAGTGATCTTGGTAACAAAAGTAGACAAGGTTATAACTGGAGATATTAAGTAAAAACTAACCTTGTGTATTTTTGTGTAACGCTGATTCTGTATATATTTTATAATATGAACACCAAACTAGTAGTGCATGCAATGTATATGGGAACTGACCTGAAATATCCTATCACTACACATTTCAGTGGCATTTATTCCCTTTATACATGCTAGATGAACATTAATATTATTATTTCCAACTAAAGCCTCAAGCTCTAACAGTTAATTATAGTGCTGTATCTGATTCAAATACACAGCACTCATATCTAATGAGATTAAAGGCAATATTCAGCAACATAAGAAAATTATTTGACATACCCAACTGTCTGATCTGAAACACTCGGGCGGGCGCCAGGATGGCTGCCTCCTCGTGTCAGTCGCTACACTCCTCCAATTTTGTTTTGCTGCTTGATGAGGACAAGCAAATCAGAAGTGAGAAAACAATAACAACAAAGTGTTTAGACAGGAAAAGCCTCCAGGTGGTAACTATAATATAAAAATCAAATCAAATGGAGCTTGCTTCAGATAGCCTCTTCTTCCTATATCAGAGTTATATGTCTGATTTTTGCATTTTCTCTGCTGACTTCAGCTTAAAATTGAGGATCAGTATGAAAGCACACACAAGCAGAGATCAGAAGTTAATATAAGAGACAAAAGCTAAACTGTGTATGATGCCAAGTGAAGTTTGAGGCTGGCAGACAATGGCATGCTCTTCCACACACTGGGATCCCTTTCTAAGTGCACAGGTGATAAATTAAATAAACCTTAGGGACTGACATGCCACCAGCAGACCAACCCTTGTTAACACACTTGTACAGGGTGATTAGTTATGTTCAATAGCAATGGTTACAGACAGCAAGCTTCTTCCCTGCTTGAAATGTTAAGATCCATGAGAGATGCTATCATATTGGTTGTAGCGAACACCTAAAACCTGGCCTGCCATTACGTGTATTCCTAGATCAATTGGTTAGCTATGCATCTGGCGTTCTGTAAATAATATGCATTTCAGAGTAACACAGTGTTTCATCTCTGAGGAACAGGAAAAAAATAATCTTGGTCCTAGTCACATACCCGCATTTTGTAGACTGAGAAATGTACTTATCGTTTTACACATACATTTTCCTGTGTTATAAAGCGTTCCATCACTAATGTTGCAACTACGTCATTAAAAGCCCCAGCAATGGCTCGTGAAGGGTATCAAATAACTAGCAAATTTGCATACTACTGAAGGAAGTTAATATATCCAATTTAAACATACAAAGAGAAGCGAACACAGGGGAATGAGCAGTGAGAAGAAAATCCCTGAGAAGTATTGTGAAAGTATCCTAGAAGACTGGTGCCCATGTTGTATACAGATTCTGTTATATATTAATCTTCTTTATAAATTCTGCACCTAAGATATTATACTTGGAAATATTGCATTACGATTTTAAGTATTATTATGGCATGGAACACATTTGAATATATGCCTTCAAGAATTTAGTTTCCTATGAATTGTGACGTTACAAGCTCACGAGGTTCACGGCAGATAGTAATGAAGAGCACAAGGCTTATATTCAAAATGGGACACAAACTAGCACTTTTAAAAAAGGTTCCTAAAATTCCAACAATATAGAATATCACCATTGCTTACTGTCTGTAACTATGGCTATGTCGTGATGAGCCTAACTTTACCCGGTGGTGTAAAAATTGCTTCACTGCGTCAGGGGGGTAAAGAACTGAGCCACATGAGGTATGACGGGGGTCCTCCTCCTCGGTGGTGAGGGGAGCACCTGGGGCCAGCGGTAGGGTGTCAAAAATTTGTTCCTCAGGCTGGCCTCGCCCTAGCTTCTGGACTACCATCTGCTACGAGAGGACAAGACAACACTTTACTTAGCAGTTTGAACTGATCTCAACTTTCAGATTTGAGGCAAGCGACTAGTTTTTATTTTCCCATTTGATAAATTCAGCATGACTACTGATTCACTGATAGATCTAATAAGTTAATGAAATGCCCTATGTACCTCCAGCCCAACATTTATGGACTTCCTGATCCATGAGATAAATGAAACTGACATCAATGGAAGAGATAGGACAGACTGGAGTTAAGAAAATTACCCTAAGACTTATAAAAATAAACCCAGAAAGTCATAAAAAGTCTATACATAATACTACAATCTGATTTTTCCATTTTTTTCAGAATTACAGCAAGAAAAGACCCAAGAAAACAAAAAACCTTCCTAACCCGGGAATAAGAGCCAGACTGTTAGAGCGCTGGGCTAGAGTGGAAAGTCACGTCTGAGGCGAGCAGAACCCACCACCCACCAACACAGCTGCAGTGAATCAAGTTCCAAAGCACTGATTCAATTTTACAAAGCACCCTCACCAATCACGGAGCCCTTCAGCCTCAGAGGTGACCCTCGCTGGTGGTAAAACAAAACAAGTCTCAGCCTGGAGAGGTGAGAAACACCATCAGCAGCAAGGCAGAGGTGTATGCTGGGGTGGCATTCCTGGCCCACACCTCGCAGGGGGTGGGGGGGGGAGAAGAGCCAAGAACAAGAACACTGCTGTGGTGTCTGTCATTGCCTAGTATCACAATAACTGCGCTGTGTGAGACTGTCAGCAGCATCACATTCATACAACACTTTTTTGTCACATGTCACAGACTTCAACCATGCTTGAGGCTGTATCATACATTTTTTTTTTTGTTTTCTTCAAAACCAAGAACATCAACAAGTTAATAATACCCTCAATAACTCTAATTACCATAACACAACATGTGAAACACAATCACATAACATTACAATACTTGATAACATGACACCTGCATTAACAATGCTGTGTCAAGTTACTGTGATAGCATTAACATAAATTCATAATATATTCCATAACACAAAAAAAAAAAAAAAAAAAAAAAAAAAAAAAAAAAAGCTACAGTGAAGATATGTAAACTTTGGAAACAGAAATTCAAGATGCAAACACAGCTTAAGAGGATAATGGAAGTAGCTCACTAAATTTCAATACTCTTACACAGTACTTTAGGAGAGCTAAGAACAATATTCCCTTCAACAACAGTCAAAATAACTCAGGACATTACTTGGTGCTGTGCCACTGTCTGGTACAAATCACTTGCTAATTAATCAGTCAAGTATGAAGGCCTGTTGCCATTTACAGTAATTGTTGAACATTTGATTCCTGTTTTGTAAATTAATCCTTTCTTGATGCTCAATCCATTAACTAAGAACAAATGTTTACTTCTAATCACTATGGACACAGTTGCCATCTGTGAGTGAAATCAATATAGAAGTCAAATGCTAAAGAATCCATCTTCATTAGGGAATAGACATCTTTTGTATGTATATCAACTATAAACCGTTATTTATATAAAAATATCAAAGAGTTATCATAATGCTAAACACTTGTCAGTACAGGGTGAAAGAACTAATTAAGCACCATACACACCTAAACCACCAGACCAACTCACAGGAGAGCCATTTACAGTTTAGCTGCAGTGGTAACAAAGCTCGAACACCAAGATGCAGAGGTTCTTTTCTCTGCTACTCAACGAGTTGTCGTATAGTGCACACTACACGCTCCAAACAATTTATCACATAGGTTGCTTCAGTGAATTAATGAAATGTATCTATCCTACACTTTTGTCTTTCCTCATTTTTATTGTTTTCCAGGTGTTGCGAGGGTTGTCACCACTAGCACCACCACCATGTCCTCTCTCCACACTAGAATGAGCACTGAGCATGAGAATGAATCAACTAAGTAACACAATGCCACGTAACAAGCTGGTAATGCACCATTACCAGGAAAAACAGATACATAACGTGAATCTACGAACAATTTAGGGATCTCGCTGAAGGTACGTCCCTTGCAGAAAAATCAAATTCATACATTACAAGTATGAAAGTTCGCACATCTTCACCTGTAGGTAAATTTTATTGAAATCTGAGCTTTTTTTTTGTATTTTTCTTTCTTGTGTTTCTTGACCTGTCACCAACAAAGCCATTCTGCAGCTGCCCACACCACACGAGCACAGACCAGCGTTTTGTTTGTCCATAATATAGGAGTTAAAGTTTCAATTTTTGTTTATGATGCAATGTGATAGATGACTGCTTGGCACCTTCATCTATGTTACATACCCAAGGGCCTAAAAGTAATGTCCTATAATTTTTAAACACAGACTACACATCCTTTTTAATTTTCCTGTATGGAGATGCCTCTGCATCTTGAAAGGCTTATGTGTTATTTACAGCACTGGTGAAGCATACAAAGTCAACCCGCACTTGGACACGTCACTTCAAGTCAAGAAATAAAGCAGCGTCATCTCCATAGCAAGTGGCTAAGGTGATTCTTGATTCTTACAAGCCAAAATAGACACAAAAGGTGAGTCAACCACATCTACATGTAACTATGGCAATTGAATATATGGCGCTATAAGAGCCAAGGTGACATCCTGAATGATAACAGCATACTGTATATTATATAATATTAGAGTAGGGTTAATATGATCTGTTTGTAGTAAAGAATTAAGTGATTGGTTTTATGACGAGGTAGATTAAACCTTTGCTCAGATGATGTAATACCCTCTGATGTAGCCTATAACTGTTGCCCCATACGAGTGGCCTCGTGCTCAAATAATAATGAACTTTTTGAGTACTTCACCCATTTTGCAGACTGAGGACCCTCAAGTGACAGGCTCTGAGACATGTTTCTTGAAAGCTTGGGACAATCCACTTTAAAAAGAAGGGAAAAAAAAAAAAAACACCTCAGTTTCAAGTTGACATGCAACTGAATGATCACTTGAGGGTCTCAAAATCACTTGAATCTCAAGGCCACCTGATACAAGTCCTGAATTCCATCAAACACCCATGTGGACCATGTCCCTGCTGGCCACAGGCAGGTGCCAGGCTAAGTCTCAGGGCACTACAATGATGAATTAAGGGTTTCTCAAACGTCTTGTGCAAACTGCTACAACTCTATCTTTATACCAGGTTTGTTTGGTGATCAATTCCACATGTGAAATTCTCTACAGACATTTAATGTCACATTACAAGACGGTTTTAACTAAGCATGTATACCTAACTCTTGCATGATTTGCCTGAAACTCGTCACTTTTCCAACTGTGGAAGCACAACATCAACCAACACTGCACTGCAAGTCAACTGCAACACATTCACCCCTAAATCACAGATGAAACAGCTTGCATTCCCTTTATTACTTGCCAAACCCTAAGCCTGTTGTAAATGGGACTTCAAGGTTTTGGCCAAGTCAGTACCCAGGGTAACAGGCAGTTGTGCAAAGAACACTCCTCACCACTTACCACTACAGCCACTACAACGCGGCCAGCTCAGCACAGCACGCCACTGCCTCCCTTAACAAAGCCTTAACATTCCTCTAGCAGTGGGCCAGCATTAAGCCACCACGGTCTCCGAGTTCAGTTCACACAGTGCCGTGGGATCCGCACCCTCTGCCGTGCCACTGTCCACGTCCATGGCCTGGGTGGCACTGGCGGTGGTGCTGCTGGTGGTGACAACAGTGGGAACTGTGGTGTCGCTGGTCCAGGAGCTGGGGGTGGTGGGGTAAGGCCGGGCACGGGCATCACGACGAGCCTTGCGCCGCGCACGTCTCTGCTCCATGATGAGGCGCAGCTGTTCCACTTTGGTCCGCATTGCCTGGTTCTCATCGCCTGAATCTGAAAGTATTTTGAGTCCTTAGCAGAACTCTACTTGGTGACTAAAAATGTCGATTTTGAACACTGCATGAAAAGTTCTTACTTGTCTTGCAAGATGATGCAGCAATGCTGCATAAAATACCTTGAGGAAAATAGAGACTGTATTATCAGGTCACAGATTTTGAGACCAGAAGGACACAGACTGGGTGGAAATCAGTTTGTGAGCCACAATTTGTCTCTTAAATTACATTCTCCACAGATTACTTTTTATATTGATGCCATTTTTCAGTAGGAGCTATCAAGCACTGAGCAGTGGATGTTCTTCCCAGATTTGGCTTCATTGTTGTGAAAATGTATGACAGGCAGTAAAGCACTCTTAGTGATACAGGTAGACAAATTTTGGAGTGGAGAGGCGTCTGTATGTAATGTGTATATACACATTACATACATAGCCACTCATATATATATATATATATATATATATATATATATATATATATATATATATATATATATATATATATATATATATATATATATATATATATATATATATATATGAGTGGACTGCTAGTGTTGATGGTGGATGTTTGGTGCACATGCTTGCTTGTCATGGGCTTTATATAGAAGGCCAATCCTCCTCAATCCTGCTAATGTTAGTGTTCTTTTTAATCTAATCTTACTGTACTTGGCTCGAGACCACAGTCAAGCCTTACCTTGTTCAGCTGTTTGAGTGGTGCCGGTGTTCTTTCTTCCAGCAGACTCAGCCAGGTTGTCCTGAGGCTGAAGGGCAGCCGTGGCCGAGGCAACGTTGACCTGCTGCAGGCCTGCCCCAGATGAGCCAGAGCTGGTCTTTCCCTGGCTGGTGGTGGGCGATGAGGTGCTGAGGGTGATATTGGTGGAGTGACGTCTGTACTGAGGTGTGGCGCACAGCAGGTCGTTAAGGATGTGAATGATGGTGGAGATGTCCCGTTTTGGTCGCCCTTGCCTGTCTTGCAGTGCTGGGTTTAGAGTCCCTGGTGAAGGAAGGACAGTTTTGAGTCTTCATATATGTAAACATAGACTGAGTTTGAAGATGTTCTTTGCATTCTTTGCTAAGTCTATTGCTGTACAACTTAAGAGTGATTCTTGAACATTATGAATGGAGGATTCACTTGTATCCACAGCAAAGGTGGTCCTTACCTGAGAAAGTGCCTGAGTACACGCCTTTTCCGTGGTGGTGCATGCTCTCTATGATGGCTCCCTGCTTCTTGGGTCCAGCACTGGGGCTGCTGGCACTGGCACTACTGCTGCTGCTGTTAGAGCTGCTGCTAGTGCTGATGCTGCTGGTACTGCTGCTGCTGGAGCTGCTGCTGCTGCTGCTGCTGCTATTGCTGTTGCTATTGTTGGTGGTGATGCTGCTGCTGTTATTGCTACTGCTAGTGCCACTGATAGAACTGGTACTATTACTACAACTGTTACTATTGCTAACATTACTAGTACTAGAGCTACTGCTGCTGCTGCTGCTGTTGGTGCTGCTGGTGGTGTTGCTGCTGCTGCTGCTGCTGCTGGTGGTGCTGCTGCTGGTGCTGCTGCTGTTGTTGCTGCTGCTGCTGCTGCTGTTGCTACTGTTGTTGTTGTTGCTGCCCAGCGTTCCCAGTGAGGCAGTTGTCACTTCAGGGGGAGTAATCATATCCTGAAAGATAAAGGAAAGGATTAGAAAACAACAAACAAGCAGTTCTGCAAGATGTCAATACAGCATGGGGAGCTGTGTGACCACCAGTCATAGCCGTGTACTCACCTCCTTCTGGTCTGGCTTGGAGGTGAGGACTTCAGAGGACAGCTGCTTCAGAGTTTGCGTAAGGTTGCGTGAGGCTTCAGCCAGTGCCTTGGTGTCTAGGGAGGCCCGTGGGTCAGTGTCCTCCCCCCGGTGTGGGCAGCCTCGGATGGGCAGGTCGTCATACCCCAGGCCCGTTGGTGAGCTGGTATTTGACCCGCTGGAGGTAGAGGAGGCTGAGGAGGTGGGGCTGCTGGGGGTGGAGGGAGAGCCTGCAGGTGGCCGGTGGTGATGGTGGTGGTGATGGTGGTGGTGGTGATGTGGGGGTGTGGCCAGGTAGGGTGACGGAGGGGAGGAAGGAGAGCTGCTGCACCCCATACTGTGATGGTGGTGATGGTGATGGTGATGGTGGTGGTGGTGATGGTGGAGGAGGTTGTGCTGGTGGTGGAGTGTGGCAGATGCGTACGAGGGAGACGAGGAGGTGGAGGACGAAGACGACGGGGAGGACGGGGAGGCGGCCCTGGTGGAGGTGGTGTTGGAGGCCGCAGAGAGGGAGGGAGTGGCGGCAGCGGCAGTGGCGTGACTCGTGTTCATGGTCATGGCGGTGGCGGGGAGGGATGAGGTCTGGCTGGACAGGTTGGCAGTGTGAGCAGGGGAGTAGCCAGAGCAGGTGGTGGTGTGGGGGGTATATGGTGGGGTCAGGGGGTGGCTGTGGCTGGAGGAGCGGCTCCCTCCCAGCCCATGGTGGTCGTGGTGGCTGTGGGAGTGGGAGGGCTGCAGGCGGGTCCTCCGAGAGCCGCTGGGAGACACGGTGGACAGCTGGAGTTGGATCAGCATCATGTGGTCACCCAGACGCATGGTGAGGTTGAGTGGCGCTTTCCCCGTCAAGAAGTCATTCACCTGAGGAAGGACGAGGGTAGTGAGACGTCATGTGACAAGAGCAGAAATAGTAATATCAACATTTTTTCAGGACTGACATGAGGTGTTGAGAGAGAGAGGGCAGTGAAATGTGAAGTGACAAATGATGGAATAGTAACATCAATAATTAATTTTTTCTAGGCCTGACTGTAAGCTGCATGACACTAAAGGCTCAAGTTCAAATGATCAAGAGAATATCTTCCCTCCTCACACTGCAGAGGACAACAAGATGGTGTGGTTGTGTTGGCTCAGCTCAGCAATGACATGATCTACTAAATAAGTCACCAAGTTCTCAGGTGTGTATTGAATATTAAATTAGGTAAAATTAATTCATGAAAACCTCCCTACAAAGAATAATTTTCCAGGATACTGTTCTAATATTAATAAGGCTTTCATAAATGTGATGGCTTTTTGCTGCATTTATATCTTTTCTATATCACAACAATTTTCTTTGCAGTCTTATCCTAAACTATCACTGAAAGGCAAGCTGGGGGACAGGTATCAGGACTGAGAGAGAGAACAGACACACACAACCCTCACCTGTACATCATTTAAGCTTTCCAGGGCTTGCATCACACTCTGCTCTGGCCTCTGGGTCTGCAAAGAGAAAAAATAGTTAGTATATTCTCCAACACAAGGGAAAGGAATAACGTCAGCACAACTCACTCAACAACACCGCATACTGACATCCACACAGGCACAGGGTGAGGCACACTACCTACTCACAAAAAAAACACAGGATAGATAAATAAAGAAATACAAGAGAGAGAGTGAAATCCTGCTATCAAAATAGTTTAGCATCAAAAGGCAATAAATACATCAGACTTTAAACTTAGCATTACACAACAACACTCATGAAATAACACACCTTCAAGATACAACACTCATTACTTAAGTCACCTCTCACACTCATTACCAATGCATTTCCCCCTCAATCCTTAAGATCTGACCTACTAAGAATGCATCAGGTCTTGTAAGGAAACCTAGAGCCTTTATGATTAAAAAGAAACACTAGGCACAGGGGAGAGACATGACAATACTCAGCTATTTAAACCTATACTAGTCCGCAGTCACTAGGAACCTTGAACCCCCTGGAAACGCGAGCTAGCAGTGTTATCCATGCACTATATCTGGCAGGAGCTTTGGCGTGAGGGAATAGCTGCTGTATTCACTGGCAACGTTAGGGAACTAAAAATCACTTTGTCGAGCCTGAGCGCCAAAGGGACTGATCAAGAATAAATCCTGGCTGCTACATAGAAGTGACAGGTAATCCTCTTCATCCCCAGCCACCATGGATTGAGAGAGAGAGAGAGAGAGAGAGAGAGAGAGAGAGAGAGAGAGAGAGAGAGAGAGAGAGAGAGAGAGAGAGAGAGAGAGAGAGAGAGAGAGAGAGAGAGAGAAAGTGGTGACTAAAAATATTTTCTGTTTCT
>NC_087182.1:3278754-3283754 GCF_035594125.1 Scylla paramamosain
AACTTAAGATTTTATACGATTGATTTTCTCATCCATCTCCCCACTCTCTCTCTCTCTCTCTCTCTCTCTCTCTCTCTCTCTCTCTCTCTGGGTTTCCTCCCCTCTTTCCCCTCTTTCTCTATTTTGGAAGGGGAGATTAGGCCTTGCTGTGTATATACTGAAAATCTCTCTCTCTCTCTCTCTCTCTCTCTCTCTCTCTCTCTCTCTCTCTCTCTCTCTCTCTCTCTCGGTGACTCTCCTCTCAGATCGTCTTTCCTTTCGTTTTCTCCTTATCTCCCCCACTAGACTCCTCCTCCTCCTCCTCCTCCTCCTCCTCCTCCTCCTCCTCCTCCTCCTCCTCTTCTTCCTCCTCGTCTTATCATCTCCTCCTCCTCCTCCTCCGTCATCGGGTCCTCCTTCTCTTGCCTTTATTTGATCACCACAAGAACCATGATCTGAATTACTCTCTCTCTCTCTCTCTCTCTCTCTCTCTCTCTCTCTCTCTCTCTCTCTCTCTCTCTCTCTCTCTCTCTCTCTCTCTCTCTCTCTCTCTCTCTCTCTCTCTCTCAACGTGCTGGGAGGAGGAAACATTCACAATAACATCCTCTTCCTCTCGCTTCTCCTCCTCTTCCTCCTCCTCCTCCTGCTCCTCTCTCCACACACCTACCCCCTATAACAGGTGTCTTCCACAGGTGCAGAGGCAACACAACTACACACCTGCACACCACTCCTACACCCCTGAACTACATACACCCTGCAACTATTCACCTTGTTATAGAGAGCAGTAGATTAGTGGAGTGTTGGTAGAGGAAGCTGTGTGTGTGTGTGTGTGTGTGTGTGTGTGTGTGTGTGTGTGTGTGTGTGTGTGTGTGTGTGTGTGTGTGTGTGTGTGTGTGTGTGTGTGTGTGTGTGTGTGTGTGATAGGTTAGTCAGGTTACACAATACACTATACTCTCACCCTGCTTTAGAGAGTAATGGATTAGTGGGGTGTTAGTAAAGGAAGGCGTGGTTATGTGAGAAATAGGACAGATTCTAAAATAAATATTGCGAGGTTGAATCAGTGTTATTTAAGTTATTCTTTCACCCCACGTTGCAGAGATTAGTAGATTAGTGACTGTATTTGTAAGGGAAGGTGTGTTTGTGAATGAAACTATGGTAGATTTTAGAATAAGAAATGCGAGTTTGAACCAGTCTTGTGTAATTAATGACAGGTGTACACTGAAATGGAGAGAGAGAGAGAGAGAGAGAGAGAGAGAGAGAGAGAGAGAGAGAGAGAGAGAGAGAGAGAGAGAGAGAGAGAGAGAGAGAGAGAGAGAGAGAGAGAGAGAGAGAGAGAAACATGATGCATTTGGCTTTAAAATACATAAGAACATAGGAAATAAGGGAAGCTACAAGAAGCGACCAGGCTTACACGTGGCAGTCCCTGACATTAAAAGCTTCTATCAGTCTTGTATAAGCAGTGACAGGTAAACAGGATGTTCACCTCTACTCACACACCTGTACGTGAAGGATAGACCAGCACCCCTTTGCACTGCCTCCCGTTTTCTTTCCCTGTGGAGGTTGAGTACTTGCTATTGAGCGGTGCATTCCTCCCCGCCTCGCCTCACCTCCCCTATAGCAATAGTCATTTAGGTTCAACTTTTTTTCCCCTCACTTTTTCCCCTCCCACATCGTTCCCTTCCATCCTCCAGCCCCCACCACCCTTCCTTCCCTCCTCCCCATCCCTCCATTCTCTCTCTCCCCCTTTAATTCATCACCCATTCCTATCCTTTATTCTTTCTCTCCCATCTCCACGTTTTTTTCTCTTTCTCTTCCTCCACCCTACCTTTTCGTCTCTCCTTTATTCCATCTTCCTTTTCCATTTCTCTCTCCCATCCCATCCACTCATCTTCATTTCAGTACCTCTTTTCTTTCTTCGTTCTTCCATTTACCATTCTCTCTCTCTCTCCCATCTACACTTTCCTTCCTCATAATTCCTCTTCCAACACCATTTTTCTTCTCTCCTATCTCTCATTTCCCTCTTTTATCTATACTTTCTCCTATTCCACTTCTCTTCTACCCTTTAACTCTTCTCTATCCTGTCCTCTTCCACTTTTCACCCCTCTTTCTCCTCTTCCACGCATCTGCTTTTCCCTTCTCTTCACTCCTCTCTCTCTTTATCCCTCCATCTTCCTCTCCCATTTTCACTTTCCTCCCTGTTCCTCTTTCATCACTACCTCCCTCCATCCTCCTCTCTCCTCCATGCTTCCCTCCTCACCACCACCACCACCACCACCACCACGAGCAGCACCATGGACGCTCACACCAGTACCTCACCTTCAACTGAATTGCAACTTTGATTAGTGGACGTACGCTACCTCCACCCACTATCGCCACCACCACCACCGCCACTATTACGTTACTTCCACCTCTCCTTCCTTCCTTCCTTCCTTCTTTCCTTCCCACTCGTAGTATCATAGTGTGTGTGTGTGTGTGTGTGTGTGTGTGTGTGTGTGTGTGTGTGTGTGTGTGTGTGTGTGTGTGTGTGTGTTATGAGTTCATGCCAATTAGTCGTTTTTGTGTAAATAGAAAAAAAAAAGAAAGAAAACACAACAATGAACACACACACACACACACACACACACACACACACACACACACACACACACACACACACACACACACACACACGCGGGTATAAATCATTAAGGTTGAGATTTATGAGTCAAGCTGTGCCTAGTGTGATGAGCAAACACACACACACACACACACACACACACACACACACACACACACACACACACACACACACACACACAGAGAGAGAGAGAGAGAGAGAGAGAGAGAGAGAGAGAGAGAGAGAGAGAGAGAGAGAGAGAGAGAGAGAGAGAGAGAGAGAGAGAGAGAGAATTACACAACAGTTAATGAAGACTGAGTGACAAGTGTGTGTGTGTGTGTGTGTGTGTGTGTGTGTGTGTGTGTGTGTGTGTGTGTGTGTGTGTGTGTGTGTGTGTGTGTGTGTGTGTGTGTGTGTGCCAGAGTGCTCACTTCTCGCCGTGACTACCTCAAAATGCCACCACGTCGCCCTCCACACAATCAATAAAGACCTGATAATTGGGGGACTGACAATCCACTCCCCGTTCTCTTTGGTGGGAGCTTCCAGGGCAGACTCTACTATTCCTCCACGCCAATCAATTTTTACCTTATACCTTCCTCCCTCTCTCACTCCCTCGCTTCTTTGTCTTGTGCTTCTCTCTCGCACTCACTCACCTGGCTAATCTACCCATTACCCAGGTAGAACTTAAGAGACTGATTTAAAAGGCGTCAAGGTAGCAGGATCATATGGAATAGTTTTAAAAGTGAGTTAGAAATTAATGTTTGTCTCGTTTATTCAAAATTTCTTATAAGCTGATTTTTCTTCTTCTTTTTCAGTCAGTCATAAATGTATCGTTCATTCATATATTTACTTTATTTATTATTTGTAAGTCAGTGCATCGTAATTATTCTTGGTTATTTGTGTACTTTTCATTAATTTCACTCGTTGCAGCTTCTCTCTCCAGACATGAACGCATCTTCAGTAAGTGTAGTCACTCGGCACACATAGAGCTGGAAGTGTTGCGTCAAGCCGTCACTGTAACTCACACCAACTATACTGTTATCTTTCTCAATCCTCTGCCTCCTCCCTACTGAAGTCTGCCGCCACTGCCACTGTCCCTGTCTGTCTGTCTGTCTTGTCTGTCCTCCACCACTTCTGTCTGTCCCTGTCTCTCTCCTCCACCATCTCCACAATCTCTATCAGTGTGTCTAAGCCTGTCTGTGCCTGTCCTACATCAGCAGCACCACCACAATCCGTCCCTCTCTTCCTGTGCCTCTGTCCTCTTCACCTCCTCTTCTGTCTATCCGTTTCCTGTCCGTCCTATACCACCACCACTACCACTCGTCCCTGTCCGTCTGTCTGTCTGTCTGTCTGTTTGTCCTCCTCCCCCACTACCACCACCTCACTGTCCCCACCCTCAACACTCCCTTCCATTTAAAACTTTACGCTTCCACCTCCCCGCCTGCAGCTGTGTTATTGGTGTGGGTCTGCAGGCGCCCCCATCAGGCAGGCCAAACACCGCCCCCTCCCTCCCCCCACCTCCACTCCTCCCCGACAAGCGTCATTCCTCACCCCCCCTTCACCCTCACCCCCCTCACCCCTATCTTAGTCCTCACGCTCCTTTTACTTGCTTTTATGTGTCTTGTTTGTTTTTGTTTCTCTTTCTCATTTAATCGCCCGTGTTTAGTTTATTTTTTTTCTTTCTTACTTTTTTTTTATCTCTAATTCGAGGCAATCTTGTTTCTTTGTTTCTTTCTTCTTCTAAAACACATTCTTGTCTTTTTTTCTTTTCCTTTGTTTCTTTATCTTTTCCTTTGTTTCTTTTCCTCACTTTCTGCTTTCTTTCTTTTTTTCTTTCTCTTCCTCGCTTTCTCTTCCTATTCTGACCTTGCCTTCTTTCTCTCCTTCCTTCCTTCACTTCTCTTACTCTCTCTCTCCTTTTTTCCTCCCATACATTTTCCCTCCCCTGTCGTAATTCAGATTTCTTTGCTTTCTCTTCTTCCTCCAATAATTTTCTTTTCTTTCCTCCTTCTCTTCCTTTAGTCAGTTCACCCCCTTCTCTAACTCTCCTTCCCTCCACTTCTTTCTTCCTCTCTCCCTCTCCTGCCCCTATACCTCCACCCCTACCTCTTATCCTTCCGTCCTTCCTCCCTTCCTACCCCTATCTATCTCTCTCCACCCTCCCTCTCCTTTTCTATCTCCACCCTCCCTCCCTCTCCTCTCTCTCTTATCTCCTTCCTACACCGTTTCATAATCCTCCTCTCCTTTTCTCCTTTCCCTCCTTCCTTTCGTACCCGTATCTGCTCTCCCTCTCCCTCTCTCTCTCTCCCTCTCTCCCAGCAACCACCTGATAACACATAACAACTTTTCATGATTGTGTGTTATTACAAATCTCCTTTACAAAGTGCGTGGGTTTATACATTTTGCAAGATGAATGCCACGCCCC